>NW_010404073.1:2313-22288 GCF_000710305.1 Buceros rhinoceros silvestris | reverse complement strand
GCTCGTCCCCAAGCCTGGTGCAGGGGGCTGTTGTGACCCAAGTGCAGGGCCCTTGTGGAACCACCTTTGTCCTTCTGGAACCACCTTTGTCCTTGTGGAACCACCTTTGTCCTTGTGGAACCTCAGCCTATAGGCCTTGGCTCATCCATTCAGCCTGTCCAGATCCCTCTGTAGATCCTCCCTACCTTCAAGCAGATCAACACACCTGCTTAACTTGGTGTCATCTGCAAACTTACTGAGGGTGTCCTTGATCCCCTCATCCAGATTGTTGATACTGACTTTAAAGAGAACAGATCCAAAAACTGAGTCCTGAGGAGCACCACTTGTGACTGGCTGCCAGCTGGATTGAACTCCATTTACTACCAGTCTTTGGGCATGACCATGAGCCAGTTTTTTACTCAGTGAAGAGTACACTCATCCAAGCCACGAGCAGCCAATTTCTCTGGGAGATCATTGACAGAAAATGTGCCAAAAGCTTTAGTAAAGTCTAGGTAGGCAACATCCACAGCCCTTCATAATCCACTAAGCAGGTCACCTTGTCTTACCTTTCATTTCAAACTCTGTAAAGTTGTTCTTACTAGAAATTTTACATTACAGTAATTTATTTCAATATTGAAACAGAACAATGCTTTATAAAAATAAATAGAAATATCACTCTAAGCATGTAAGAGAATTCTGGCAGATCAAACATTTTGTTAAAGCATACCAGCGTTATAGAAATACTATAATATTATAATCTGAAATACTATAGTAATATAATCTGAAATATTAAAGTTGAGAATACCTTTCACTTAGCATTTGGTCAGGCCTAAATCTAATTTGTGGCTTCTACACACTATTCTAAAAACATGGTGCATTAAAGTTATCTGAATATTCAGATGTTTGATATCAAACTACATTCAAGCTTTCTTGATTTCTTAGCTGTGAAACTATGAAATAATAAAAATGTATTTAGATTGAAAAAACCCACTGAGTGTGTTCAAAAATACTTTGGAACAATAACCACTTGTGATTAATGGGGTTACTGTGACTCTCGTAGAAGCATTTATGCTAAAAGCATGACCAAAATCCACCTTCTCTTTTGAAGAACATTAAAGCTGATGCAACTACCAATGAAATTAACTACTGGACTTCAGATCCCAGGTAAAATAATGAAAGAAAATGGAGAGTGTCAAAAAGGTAAGAAAGACAGAGAGGGTTAAACTGAGAAAAAGAAACAAGACAGTAGTGGGATAGGGAATTGAGTATAAAATGTAGATAAGAAGGTCAGACAGTGAAAACTGTATTTTTTCAAGTTTTTCAATTTGTTTGGATGACTAAAATTTAAATCAAGGAGTTTAATCCAGCTCATATTATCATGTCTGCTCTTACTTGAACCTCTTTTGTTATGGAAGTGTGTTGAGTGTATCAAAACCAAGCATGTTTTACAACATTTTCAGAATTTCTTAGATTTTTTCAGTAATTTTCTGATTACTTAATAGAAAGACTTCAAAATTTATGTTAGAATATTAGTAAATTTTCTTACTACTAATAAAAGTTTTTTGCTTGATATGGGCTCTGAGCTGTGCTTTGGGTCAACTTTCATCTTTGGGTAACAGGTCACTGCCCTGAGAAAAGGTGGAGATATTTATACATGCTCTGCTCCCCCCTAAAGGAATGAAGTGCTTAGTGTAAAACAATGAAACATTTTTATCTCTGTTTTGAAATCTCCTCTCTGTTAGTCATGGGGAAAAGAAATGTTTTACAGGTTTTATTTCTAGATTCAGTACATGCTAAAATGGAGCTCTATATTTCCTAGACCATTAATAAATTAGGTTCTACGTTTCAGATAATATAAACTGTGACATCAGAGGGTATTTTATCTTCACAACTCGTAAAAGGATGGAAACAATTTCATCACACAGTGATGAATCATCTCCCACTTCATCGTGGAATCTGCCTGTTGGAAGGCAGATTTCTTTTCTTTAGGTAGCTGAGTTCTGATAGATCCCAAAGAAAACTCACTGAAGTGCAGCTTTAGGGATTACTGATGATTAACAACATTTAATCAATACTTGTATGTAATCAATACTCTTCAAAATGAATAGAAATACAGTTCTGCATTGTACAGCCACAGGAGTAAAAGAAATAGCGATGGAGAACATCTTATCTCTATTCTCCATTGTGCACCTGCTTAGAACTCTCCTGACTAACATTAAAAAACATACAAAAAAAAAGGTCTATTTTCAGGTGCTATGAAATAGGAAATGCAGAGGATCTGAAAAGAAGGTTTTGAATCTCTAAATTACAGCTTAGAGGTTTATGTCATTAATAAGATACATACTCTTCAAATTCACAAGATTTTCAAGTTGTTTGGAAATGTCTGCATTATTTTGGTCCCTGGAAAGTTGAAGCATTTGATCATAATTATAATAATGTAAAGACATTATATTCTGTGGCATTGGCCCTGTTCCTCATCTTGTGGCTAACAATATAATAACGTGAGGGTATGCAAATAACCACATTTCCTAACTCCCCACAGCAAACACAACTTCGGTTTGCTCATTTTAAAACTTTTGTGGAATTCCTTTAAATGTCTTCAGTATATGCTTGAGTACAATAAAAAAAAAGATGAGTGAAAGCTAGAGACATATTAGTGTACCATTTATTAGCAAAAATAGCTTAAGGAAGGTTTTAATGAAAGCTTTGGTGAAAGACATGTAAAAATCCCTAAATTTTAGCTGCTGGTGACCCTTTCTTGCTTTTGTAATTACACTGTAGAAATATGATGACATTTTTGTATGATTTTGTGCTGCATTTTACATCTTCAAAGTTTTTTGTTGCTTTTTTTAAGGACTGTAATTTCTTTTACAGTTACTATTCTTGCTTAGGCATTGTCTAGGTAATGAACCGTAGACCAGATATTTGCTGTAAAAACTGTTATATGAGGTCCACTTTTCTCTCTCTTGTAAACTGACTATTCAGGTGTCACAGACTGAAAATGAAACATTTTCGCTGTTTGCCAGAGCCCAGATTAGAATCAATCTGCTGGAGAACAAGGAGGTTTGGGGTGACCCTGTCAGTAGTTATAGCAATCAAATCACACAGCTACTGCAGGAGTGTCCTGACATGGTACAAACTCAGAGATGCTGACTGCCTCCCCTGTTCTCTGCTGTCCCAGCAGACACCCTGCAGCACATACAGGCAAGCAGCTGTGACTTGCACACAGAGCATAGAGAGGTGAGATGCAGGTTGATGTGGACTGCGCCAAACCATTCTCACATGCAAGGTGAGAAGATGGGCTGGAAACATACTGCAAGAAGAGCTGAGTGAAACAGCATGTGTCAAGATGAGTGAGATGAGTTCAACAGCTCTGTTAATGGTCTGGAAGAGGAAGGTGACAGCAAGACTATTCAGCTGTGAATGATTCTAAATCTGGAGAAAGTACTGAGGACAAGAATGTAATTCAGGAGGATTGTAAAATTATGGGCTGACAAGAAGGGAAGATTCAGCTTAGGAACTGTAAAGTGATGTATCAGACCAACAAAACACCAAGGAAATACAGGATCTCATGGTGAAAAACCTGGAAAAAAGTTGATAGCAGGTGAGATGGGGGGATGTAGGGAATGTGAAACTGTTAGATCACTAACTTTATGAGTCTGAAAATTGCAACTAAAGTTATAATAATATTGTCCTAAATAAACAACCGCAGATTTTTTTTTCCAGTTTAGACTCACTTGTCTTTCCATTCGTAAACAGTCCTTCAAATTAACCCCCAAATCTTTAACAGGCCTATTGTGACTTGCAGGAAAATTGTACCAAAGGTGTGCACCCATTCTAGACTGGTAGAAAAGAAAGATATCTAATTTCCTTTCACCATCATCCCCTGCTCCACCAGTTCCCTGTCTCTTGACAACTTCTTAGCCTACCTGGATCAGTTCACAATATAATATTTACATTTCATAATGTGAGAGGACTGGATATTTTGGCATCCAGGACAAGGAGGAAGAGAACAGTCGCAATCACAGAAAATTATCACAGGTAACTAAAAGGATTAAAAATAAGTGCTTGAAGCCTATGATACTGCAAGTCCTGGTGGTTCAGTAAGCATTAGTTTATAAATACAGGGATAAAGTACTAGTATTTCACATAGCCAGAACAATACATTGCACCACAGAGTGAGAAGGTAAAGTCTTGGGTTAGACATAAGAGGACGATGTAATGAATTGCACAGACCTTGCAGCAGAAAAACAGAGATCAAAATCAGTTCAAAAAGCCAAACATGAAATACACAACTAAAAATACAACAGAACCCTTATTCAGTTGCAGTGAGGAAACGCAGTATTTTTTACAGGAAGTAATAATTTACAGTATTTTATTTTATATGTAAAATGTAATAGGCACACATGATATAATAATGTGCATTTAAAAAACTTATTTACTTCAGAACTTTTTTTTTCCATGCAAAATGTTCTGCTGTTTCCTGCATATTAGGGATAATCACAGGCTTTGATTTAAACACATGCATAATGCTATGATAAATAATCTTTGCTTATTCAATGAGAACTTTTAAACAGTAATTTCTTAAAGTTTAAAGTTGCTAGTTTATATATAAATAATATAAAATAGGAGCTGTGTTGTCATTGAATATTATGTTACTCAGAGAAGTATCTACTTATTTTTCTTAGAGATTTACAGTGAGTATCAGTAGAAAATATTGAAGACGGAAGATAAACTTACATTTTTTTAGCACACAGAATTTCAGTGTGCTTCCCTGTAAGAGAGGGTTGGTTTGTCATATACCTCAGCAGGTGGAAGTTTCAAGAACTTATCCACAGATTTTATAGCCATATATTCAGTGTAATCTGATGCTTGTTGACACTACCTTTGGATTATGTGCCTTAGAAACAATTTATTCTTCAAAGGAGATTTGTTGTGAACAAATCTGAACCTCTAATAAAGATTTTCTTCTTCAACCGAATTATGCTATTAAAGAATTCGCATGACAAATTCAGATTGTCTTTTTCTACTATTTTTCCTTTAAAAGATAATCTATTAACTGGAAAACAAACAAGCAAGCAGATGAAAAAAGGATACCATCCTCCTATTTTATTGAGAAAACCAAGATTTAATTTTCAATTTTTTTTTTTCAGAGTTTAAAAATTAACCTCAATCATCTAAATACACTGATTTCAGAAGTACTGAGTATCTATAGCTCAGTGATACCTGGGAGATGATGAACAGTTTTGAAAATCTCTCAGTAAAGTAGATTTCACCTTCCTTGTTTAAAAATCTTACTTATGTAAATTAATGCGGTTCACTTTGCCTTTTGAACCTCAATTTTCATTATAGTAACTAGTGTTCATCAGGTTATGAATAAGACTTTATTCATAATTTTTGTCTCCCCTCCCTTTCATTTTTCACTGGTCTACTAATTACAAGTTATTTTTTCTTAATATCTCTTAACTAGATTCTTTTTTTTTTTCCTTTCTCATGTCCCTGCAGCTGTTGTCCTATAATACATCTGTCAAAGCAGGTGCTCTGCGTTCATTTTCAACACATATTGACAAATTTCTTTTAGCATAACTTTATGAGTAAGACATTTTTTATTATTATTGGCACTCGCTGTAAATCTGTTTCATTTCCTGCTTGATATTTTCCTGTTGTATTTATTACCAAGGCATTTAGAAACCATTTTATAACTTTGGCAGGTTTATGTTAAGACGATAATAACACCTTCAAAAGAAGGCTGATCTTGTCCTTTATCTTTGAACGTTCATTAACCAACTTCATGCTGGAGAAAGCAACTCCTACATACCCGTTATTTCCTTTTAGATATTCCCACTGGCTTGTGTATTGAGGGCAGATATATGTAAATAGATTAATTCTATACAACCTTTTGTATTCTAATAAAATGTTCACATTTGGAATTCCCAGAAGGTAGTTTTATATCTATTTTTTTCACAGTTGATTAAAAATCCATCAGCACTATGCAAGCATTTTCTACTTGCACATTGTTTGAGCCATTAGAACTACTTTGTGAACAAAATCTCAGTTTAATTTAATCTCAGTTTAATCTCAATTTTGGCCAACATTAATACTCTTATCTTTGTGACTATCCATTAATTCAGTTGTGTTCTTTTACTTCCACTGCAATTGCTAAAGATTAGAATTTGTTTAGAAGATTAGAGGGCAGGAAAGCGTGGAGCAGGACAGTTTTCTGTGAAGTCCAATGATGCTTTATATAGTGATCACTTAACAAGGAAAAAAGACCTCATAGTTATCTTGTTCTAATTTACCTCTGTCTGTTACTCATATAGCACAGCTGTACCTTCTTGCCACATAAATTGAATCCAGTTCCAGTCCATAGATTTTTTCTAAGCACTAGTTCCCAGTAGACTAGTCACAGAACTAGTAAATCAGCTGACAAGTATTGAAGAAAGAGACAGGCAAAATAATCCCTCTGATGAGCTCTCAGCATGGGAAAAAGGGACTGGAAAAGCATAAATACATCTATAGCTCCCTAGGTAACATGGACCATTTTACTATACAGAAGCAAATATGTATATTCCAAACTTTGTCCAAGAGCCAAACTTCGTCTGTTTAGCTTACCAATTAAAATGAAGAACAAGTTAAGACTTTTAAGAAATTTAAAGGGAAAAATGTTAAAGATACCGAAAGGTAAGAAAGGTAAGAAAATTTTTCTTACCAAAAGGGCTACTGTTTTGGGCTACTTTCCAAACAGAGGGACAAAACGAAAGGATCACTGAGGATATATTCTGGAATAATTTAGGATATCACTTACAGCTTCTAAATAGACTGATCACTGCTAATAAAAGCAAAATCTTAAAATGTTAAAATTTTATACATCTATCAATTTAATATGTATCCACAAATAGATATAAAAAAGCTATACTATTCTTTTTTCTGAGAACTCATGATGAGAAAAACTAGGAATCTAAGGTTGAAATTTGGTCACATTGAACTTGTCATCACTTTCATTTCTTTTAATAGGCGTACGATGTATAACTTCATAATTTTGGCTGTATAATTTAAATATTTACTTACAGATCTTTGAAATATACAAGCCCGTTCAAGTAGAGGTTGCACATGTTGTTTGGGAATGTCATATGGAAGTTAGATACTTTTTTGTTTGTTGGTTGGTTTTGTTTTCTAAGGGTTGAAAGAACCATATGCCTTTGTTTTGTTGGGAATAAGGAATTTTCTCATACGAGAAATCTTCCCACAGCTGTTGGATGCAGGACAGAACTGACCATCGCTATCTGGGAGCCTATCTAAGGTGGGGATAATTATCCCTAAATGTCATAGACTTATCTCTTAAAACTTTACTGTTTCTCCTTTCTTTTGAAAATATCCTCATATTAGACAGACAAAATATTCTAGATACCTATTTTAAGGGAATTTTTTGTTCATTAAACTTGCTGAGAATCGTGTACAGAAAACTGGTAAGACCCTGGATCTTTTCACAAGTGCTAAATATCATGACCCAGGAAAATCTCTTGTCTCAAATGGAAGGACAATTTATCTCTTCTTCCAGTGTCTGGATGATCTAAACTCACAACTCTATTTCAGTAACTATAAATATTCGACTTATTATTAATATTTATTCAGTTAAGACTACTGAAAAATACTATATAAGACAAAATCACTACACTGTTGAGAACTTGTCACCTCTTCCAGTTATCCCATAGGAGAACTGTAGGAAACCCTATTAAAAAAAATTTTAAAAATCTAAAAAATTAAAAAAGCACCCAAAGAATATTGTCCAAGTATATGGGTGTTAAAGTATTTTTCTTTTCCAAAGCAACGCTAAACACTTCTTTCTACTTAATTTTTTTTTCTGATTGGCAAATCATATTGCGAACAGAAGAAGAAGCTCGTGCAGAAGACATTGTGAGTTTTAATAGTGATGCTTTCACAATTCCAGACCAAAACTTCATTTTAAGAGTTCGTAGACATGTATTTCTCACCTGCATTGTCAGTTCTATGGACTTAATCCAGTACCTGAAAGTTAAATTGGTTAGCTGAGTGATATAAAAATTGAGACACAGTCCTTGTTTGAAAGATTTGCAGTCTTAAAATCAGAAGGAAGAAAGAGGAAGACAATTCCCAAAAATGTGGTTTATTAACAACTCATTTACCAGTAGTTCTATAGCTGGAACTCCTTCAGCTCTCCTTCAACTCCTTCCTTCAACTTGAGAACAGTGAAATTACACAGTACAAGGGTAAGACTTGGAAAAGCTTGCATTTTGATGGCTTCTTTAGTGTTACTTATCAAAGCAGTGAATAACTATTTAAGGACTAGAATCACTGAAAGGCTCATTCATACAGAAAGACAAAAAAATTTCAAGCAGTTTACTTGTGGGACAACTACAGTTTAAGATAATGAGGAGTTTGCACTTGACTGTTATGAGTCATTATATATTTTATGACACAGGAGTGTATTGATGACGTCAGAGTATTAGGAAAATAAGTTAACCACCACAAATGACTTCTAAATGGAACCAGGCCGGATTATTTAATTATTTCATTGGTGTAACCAGAAAGGAAATACTAATTATACGCATTGGTAAGTGGACTTGAAATTGGCGTGTTAAATACAGAGGAAATTGATATACAAAACAGTACTAATCTTTCATTTATTTTTAAATAAAATTTTAAAAGCATTTTTATTGTAATTTCAGAGTTGTGCCTATACCTTCACTGATTCTAGGGTCACACTCTTGGAGGATAAGTTGCAGCAGGGAAAGATGAAGAGCCAATGATTTTTTTTTATTATTATTATCATTATTTTTTTAATCTTCTTAAAAATCCCAACTTTGCAATCAGGACAATTACAGAAAGTTCACCTGCAGGTGAGTATTTTTCAAAGATGGACATGTGAAAAGATTTTAATGGTGGTCCTGACCAGAACTGACTAGACTAAATGTAGACTTTACAGTAAAATTTATAGAAATTTGTTGTACAGATGGCTGTGCCTGTGCTGGTTGTCTTGACTCTATAACCAGTGGAGAGAAACAGGCATTTTGAGGATAGGAAAGATCTCATTTTGAGCTGCTGCTTTAGGACAAGATGAATCATCTCATAGAAATATCAGTTTCTTTTATCTGTGAAGTCTAGACAGCTAACTCACACAAAATTGCCTATAATAGATGTTAACCATTTGCTAGCTGGACCATACCTTAACTTTGCCATAAGTGTAAGTTATTCCAATAACAGATGTGCAGTGAGAAGATGCAATTCTATCTGTTAATGCAAACAACTTTCTCAAAACCAAGAAACGTAATTAAAACAGCAGAAAAGGAAGGCTTATTCACCCTAACAGGAAAAGAAAGAAAGTTTATAATACAGAAAAAAAAGCAACCAAAAAAACTTTTCAAGGACAATGCAGAATATGAAGAGTGAAGCTCCAAAATTAAAAAGTACAGAACTATTTGAGCCCATCCTCACACAAAATCCACTGACTATATTATGAACATGATTATGAGATATTATTAGGGTGTTATTAAGAATTTGCTTTAAAACTTTAATGCAGTTTTGGTTTTTTCAGGAAAGTACTTCGTAAGGTGCTGTATACATTATAAAAAATGGACCCTCAGTGAAGATATTTAAGAAAATTAATAAGCTAACTTTAGAACATTGCTTCTTATTGTTTGAACTGCTAAATATCAGCAAATTTCTTATCAGTTCTTTTGCTAAAATATTGGTTTACTTATTTATCTGGACATATCAAAAGTGGTAGTTGTAATGCACAACTTACTTGAAGCCAATACTATAATAGAAAGTATTTTATTTTCTGTTAAAAATTATATAGTTACAGCTTTAGAATATGCAGACAACTTATACTAGAATTTATGCTAGACAATTTATATCCTTTAGGCAAATTAGGGAATCAAAATTGGAATCTCATTTTATTATGCCTTTTCAGATTTAAAAAATTGGCAATTTCCGATTTTTTTTTTTTACTTTAAATTTCTAGCTTAAAGAGCTTAATTAACTTTTAATGATAGCCTCAAAAATTATCAGAGTAACAGTAGCTGCATGAAATGCAAAAATTTAAAAAGAGATTGTTTAACCACACGGATGCCTCCTGACACCACTCTTTGTTGCTGCTCCCAAGTCCAGATAAGAGCACTGATTAGAACAATATAGTTGATTATACATCTATCTGTGTTTTTTAAACAGGTAATTTTTATATTTAGTTGCAAAGGAATTTTAACAATGATTTCAGTGGGAGAGGGATCGATGTCTTCTTAAAGGTGTTGATGAAGACTACATGGGTACACTTGAATGACCTGGTTCGAGGTGTTCAAATAATGGCATCACAGTTATAATGCAAATGTTTGCTGATTTATCTTATTTCTTGTACTCTTTACAGTTTCGTAATGTAAATTGATTTTAGTAAATTAGGAATTCCTTCTTAATTAAAAATATACCGTGGATTTTAATCTTTATAATAATAACAGTAATAGAAATAATAATAACAATAAAAATAATAATACTAGAGAATAATTAGTCTCAAAAAATAGAAATCTTGTAATGGATTTTTCACTAAGTGTCATTACCTCATGGCCAAACCCTCTCACCTGTGTTAGAACAGTCTATTGCATTTTTCTTGAATTCAGTGTGTCAAAAAACACTACAAATCCTCCCTGGGGATCATATATTTAACCTTTAACACAACGATCTGTTAAAGTACTTGAAGTGTGAATATCACCTCCTTAGGGCAATACTAGAAGAAGTTGGAAGACTTTCTTTGCTCTAGCAAAAAGGAAGTTATAAAGTGAAAATTACCAAATAATCTATGCCCAGTAACAAAACCATGAAAGGCGGTAAGTGTGTGGGCTGGTCCTTATGAGAATATTTAAATGCATATCTGAATTCAGTTCTACCAGTCAGCAGAGGAGGAAACATACAGAACAGAAATGAATTGTGATAACATGGGACTCTATATTCAAAGATGGAAGTTGAGAAATAGAAAATAGAAAAGATATGTGCGGTTTTTGGTAGCAGAGTGGGCTTCAGGTGTGACTTATGTGAGAATCTGCTACAAGCCTTCCCTATATCTGATAGAGCCAATGCCAGCCAGCTCCAAAACAGACCCGCGCTGATCAAATCCGAGCCAGTCACCAACAGTGGTAGCACCTCTGTGATAATGTAGTTGTGAATGAGAGAAAGTTGTTGCCCAACAGCAACAGGAAGAGAGGAGTAAGAATATGTGAGTAAAACAGTCTAGCAGACACCAAGGTCAGTGAAGAAGGAGGAGGAGGAGGTCCTCCAGGCACCAGAGCAAAGGAATCTGCTTGTGGTGAAAATCATGGTCAGGTTAACTGTCCTGGTTTTGGGGTTTTTTTTTAATGTTTCATAAGCAGATATTTGCAACTTTTCAGGACAGTTTCTTTCTCAGTATGACTACAAGGAGCTGAATCTATGCTCGTGACAGTTTAGCAAATTCATGCCTTAGGATGATCCGTTCATTTACCAAAGCTCAGGGTTTTTTTACAGAGGTAAGCTGTATTGAATCAAACTGTTCTTCCAGTGAAGCTGTTGGAGTCGTTGCTTCATTTCATAGATTGAAAAATAAAATCCTATGTAGAATGAATTTGAAAAAGTCAGTTTGATAATTTAATAGACAAATTTTTAAATTATTTCATAGGAAGAGCTCTACACATGGGAAGAGCTTTCACTGCCATTTCCTTAGTATTACCTTTTTTCATGTCTTAGAGCTTTTTCTCTTGTCTTCTTCAGATTTTTATGCACAAAGAAAGATTATATTTCTTAATTGAACACACATTTTTCCTTTCTTCTCACTGGTAGCTTGTTGAGGCCCTCAACGACACTGAATTTAATATCTGAGTTTACTGAGTTTGTGACAGTTACATTCCTTTTTTTTTGTTTGTTTTTTTGTTTTAGATGAGAGTTAAGACTACTTTTAATCAATGTACAGTTACTTACAATACAGCTATTTTTAGTTCTTCCTGCTACTCTGTTACACTGGAAGTATTATGAGCTGGAGATCCTCATAGGCAGGAAAATGGGCAATGGTCATTTTGTGAATGGCACCAGAATGGACTCTGCTAAAAATTAGATATAACTTACGAGTTATGATTTATTACTGTGTCCCGTACTTCAACTTCCAGATACATCTCTATTGTTTGTGATTTCAAAGGTTGTTATCGGATTTTCTTTCTGAACACATGGTTTGTATCATAGGTACAGATCCAAGGCTTTCACAATTTGCAAAATTAATGTGAAATTGTGCTTCATATTTTCTAGCCTGCTATGACAAGTCCTATCGTACCTCTTTACTTTCGTGGTACCTTTTCATTAGTTCTACAAAAGCCTAGCATTTCTCCTTCCACCTTTGAGATAGATACATTTCCCATACTTATAACAATTCTCCTTTCTTTTCTCTCCTGACATCAGATCCACAAAAAATTCATTGACAATTTGCAGACATCAGAAGAACTCCAAGACAGAATGGTACCGGAACAGAGAAGTTATTCTTTCAGAAAAAAGACTTCATATTTTCTCAGCAATTTCAATTGTCAATTTCATCTGTATCTTACTTTTTTGGTAACAGTGAGTTGCTTTGCTAGCCTATGCTTACTGTAGTCTTACCTGACTTTGGGGTGGGGTGGGGGGAAGGAGTACTTGTACCGTTGAAAAAACCCACACAATAAACGGTAAAAATATATCAGATAAAAAACTGTTTAGAAATGCTTCACTCAAAATGCGTATTAATTCTGCCAGTAAAATTTATGATGCTTTACGGATACTCTAGTGTTTCCTCTTCAGGAAAAGAAGGATTTCTTAGTCTTTTAAACTTTCAAATTGTGGCTTTCCCATTTGTAATTATAGGTAAGACATCGAGACAATTTTAGTAGATCTGTTTTCCATTGTTTTGTTCTGTTTTCTTTTAACTGTACATTTGTCATGGTTTATACCCACCTGATGACTAAGCACCACACAGCAGCTGTATTACTCCACTGGGAGTAAATAGAACAAACGACTTAAGGGTGAAGACAAGGATCAGGGAGGTCACACTCAGCAGTTACAGTCATGGGCAAAAACCAAACCTGACTCGGGGAAACAAAATCAATTTAATGTAAACAACAAAACTACAGTCAAATCACCAATTAAATCAGAGTAGGACAGTAAGACAGAACAACAAGACCTTAAATACATTGTGTCCCCACCCCTCCCTTCTTCCTGGGCCTGGCTTGGTTACCATCCTCCTTGGTGCAGGGAGGAGGTGGAGCAGAGGACGGGGCGGAGGCAGGGGCATGCAGTCTGTCCCAGTTCTCTTCATATTGTTTCTGACTCCTGTTCTTCTTCAGAGGAAACACTCCTCACAGTCCTGCCTTGCAGACATGTGGTGTACCTGCCATGTGAGACAGTCCTCCAGTAACTTCTCCAGCTATCATGGGGTTCTGCTGCCAGTTGCAGTTCTCCTAGCACCAAACCACCCCAGTCATTATTCCTCAAAGTCATGGCCTTTTTCAAGACCCACTGGCTGTTGCAGCATGGTCTTCTCCATGGCTCTTTGCTCCTGTGTGGGCTTAGCCATGGCTCTCTGCAATCTGACCATTTATTCAGTGGTGATCTCTGATGACTGCAGGCTCTCAACCTACCATTTTGCAACAAGCCAAAGGAAAATGGCTGTTCTGGTATATCTCCCCAACCTTTTCCTCACTACCTTGGATGACCACATGGGTTGGTTCCCACAGGATTACCTCTCCTTCCATCCTACCCCCTCCAAAACAAAATGGAGCTCCCAATAAACAAAAGCTGTTGTGAATCCTGTTTCCCCCCTTAAACAGGTTTATTCACAGAGGTTCTGATTGGCTCAGCCTTGGCCAGAAGTGGGGCCTCATTGGAGCCGAGTCAGGGGGAGGGATTTCTCTTTGAGCAGCTTCTTACAGGGGCCATGCCAGTAGCCCATCCCCTGCTACCGAAACTGCTCCAAAAACGACAGCAGCTACTCCCCCACTGCTGAAAACCGTGCCAAACACTAAATAAGCACAACATGTTTTAGTTGTTTCTCGTTAGGCAAAAATAGTCACAAGGAAGAATCTGCAAAATCTGTATTGGAATACTGTTTTATTGACTGTTATTGGAATATTTATGAAACTGCAGAACGCCATGCAGATCCACACTTGATCTTACCTCAAAAGCATGTTACAAGCTAGTTGCTTACACAAATCTCAGCATGGCATTGTATCATTTTATTGACAGTGCCTGTAGGTAGTGCTCCAGTATGAGAAAACTTCTACATGTCTTTATGCTCCTGTGTTTTCCTCACTTGCTAGGTTTTGCAGGCAACTGGACAGCACATGCTGCACAAAAATGTCACTTTGTAGTGGTGCATAATTAAATATCACCAACAAAATATTGCCACTTAGAACAGACGTGACCATAGAGAGAATTATTTGTCTTTACTAATTGTTGGATGAGGGCTTTTTTCTTGTGCCCAGCAGTGCACATGGTATAGAAGGTCCACTCACCTGAACAGAGTGGAGTTCAATTTTCCTTTTGTCGTGACTTGGGCAATTACCAAAGGATTTTGTTAGAGAAAACTCAGGTGCTGGTAAGGGAAGAGTATTGTTTGTCAGAAAAGTTCCAAGAGCAGAGAAAGATCTCTAGTGTGTGTCTGTGCACTATTTTGTGTATAGTTAATAATAACAATGGACAAAACACAGAAAGAGAAATTCAGGTAAACACTATTAAGGGTAAGATACAGTTTTGATAAGGTGAAGAGTACAATATTCAAATGGAAAACAGTGAAGTTACTATTAGGAAAGAAATAGAGAAGAAACAATTCAGAAAGAAAGGAAGTTTAAAATTCTTAAATCTTATGCATATGGACAGCAGCTAGGCTTCTTGAGACAGTGGCACCTAGAAAAATAACAGGCATGAACATAAGAAGTTTATTCTTTCCCTGTGGAACAAATCTTGCCTGTTTTGCCCTCTTTTGAGCAAATGCTTTGAAATTCTTGTGCAGAGAGTTCTCTGAAGAGCAACTCCTGTAATTCTTGACATAAATTATGGCTCTTTTAGTTTTTTCCCTGATGTGTTGCTATTCTTTTTCAGTTCATTCCCTTAGCAGACCTTAGTGTAAGAAGTTCATCTCTGCAGCTGTTATTTTCCTCTGTTGCTCAGTATACACCTCTTCTAAGACAGCTGGACAGTTGTCTACTGCTAGAAATAAATAGCAAATTGTCAATCTGGGTCAGCAATGGGTTTTAGTAACTGATATGGAACTTTTTCTCCTTGGACCATAATAGTCAGTTTAAACTATATCATAAAGTTGAAAAGTATAATTTCAGGAAGCTGTGGGATTAAACTAAATTTTTTCAGGGCAATTTTAATTTCTTTCTGTTGAACCTTTTAAACTATCAGAACATGTATCTTTCTCTGGAAAGGTATAATTTCTACTTCTTTAAATGTATGAGGGATGGTCCCACCACAATAGCAACTCGTTATCCTGGTGAATGGTAAAAGATTTTTAAGCATCTGTTCCAGTAAGGTCCGAAGGATCCCTGGATGGCTAAAAAAAAATCCCAGATAGGATCCCAGGGTGGCTAAAATCACAGACATGCACACAAATAGGCACACGGGTATAACAGGGTTTATTTGATCTAAAAACAGACTAAATGTGGAGTCACATCAAACAAAGACAGTTAGAATTTAGGCTTCAAATTATTACAGCTAGAATTAGTGCTACTATGATTAAGACAACTAGCGATGCACCCTGTGGGCATTCGAGGGCAGAATAAGCGTTTCCTCCTGCCCAAGTGCAATTCGTAATGATGGATTAAGGGGAGAAAGGGAGAGGAGCAGTTCCCTTGGTTCATACCTATAGCGACCCCGGGCTAGTGATGGATGTCCAAACCAACAGTGTCCCCAGCCTGGCTTGTTTTAGAGGTGAGGTGTCAGTAGCCACCGGATCCTTGTGGGCATCCCCATGGAAGCAACGTGGTCCTAGTCATGCCGTTCAGCTGCCTCGTCTCTGTGTCCAAACAGCACAACTTTTATAGTAGGGGTTAAAGCCGCCCCTCACATAACGTACAGCCAGTCTGTATGTGTGGACAGCCCCAAACTCCACCTTCCAATTAACTTTGTGCATGCCCAGTTTCACTACTGGGGTCACTGTTGCGTGGTCGCTTGACTTCAGCTTCACTCTTCTTCCTTGATAAGAGGTTTGAGAACGTGGGAAAACTCACTGTTGTGGCAAGTCCTTGCCTTTTCCCATCCCTTGCCCTCTGATCACAAGGCCCGTGATCATGAGCTTATCATGGGAGAGTCCGCTACTCCCACTATCACCTCTCCCGAAAAAGCTCCCTATCTACTCTTTATTGCAAAGCTTCCAAAACCTGCCACTGCCCGGTGGTTTCTTGCCAAGATCTGTGTTCCATCTTTGGACCAAACTGTTTAAAGGGGCTGTCTGACACAGCATCCATCCTTGACAGTTTCACAGTTCTCACATTATATATTTTAGCATTTTTTCAGTGTACACTAAGATATCTCTGCCATTATAATACACCTCTCAAACAAAAAAATGTCATCTGTTTGAAAACCCAAGCAGTACAGGAAGCAATTGCTCCTGGAGCAGTTTTATCTCCTTTGGGAGGAAAACAAACCAAACCAAAGTGCTCGAGGTGGGAACGAATGGAGGGCTTAACACACCACTTACTGCCACAGGCAAAGAAACAGGTTCGACTAGGGGGAACGGAATTAATTTAATTCAAAGCAACAAAACCAACAAATCATCACCTAAACTAGGGTAGGACAGAGAGGAAGAGAGAACAGTGAGATCTTAAATGTATAAATACATAAATATATAAATACATATACCTTCCCTCCACTACACCCCTCCTCTGCTTTGAATACACACATGCAGTTGGCACCAGAGGTGGGGAATACAGGAGTGGGGGAGGTGCAGTCCTTTTAACCTCTGTCATGAAATCCCAGTTTGTTCCATGGGACAAATCTCCTCTGTACGCGTAGCCCTCTTGCCCCACAGGAGGCAGCTTGGCATGGCCACCTCCATTCTGTATGGGGGGTCATGTCCTTTGCCCGGGCCGACATCTCCAGCACTGTGCCAGCCGGGTTCCAAAGCTCAAAGTCATCGTGTTTCCAAGGGGGCTCTGCATTCCAGTGGTGCCTCCATTCTCTACTCTCCAACCCATCCTCTCTTTCTTCACCAGTGTTTACCCATTTCTCAGAACAGGGGGTGGGAGCCCCGTGTGCCTCTTCTTTTTCCCCTACTAATGATCCACAAAGTTAAAAGTCTACTTGCCACATGGAAGATCTTCACTGTCCCAGTATATACTCGAAGAAATGTTCTAGTTGCCAAGGTGACTGCTTCAGTGGTTCTCTCTAATCTTTCTTCCTTCCTGTTCCAAACAAAAGAGCACATCAAAAAGAGAAAGCAACCTGTTCGGTCCTTCTTCTTTGCAGGCTTGTTCAAAGAGGTGTTGATTGACTCGGCTTGGGCCAGGGGCGAGCACGAAATTGAAGCTGGGGGCTGCGTTTCACAATGCCAGTTACAGGGGTCTGTAGCCCCTTTCCCCACGTTACTTGAGCACGCCATAACAAAAGGTGGCAAACCTCCTTTCTCACCCAAACAAGGGAGAACAGCTCCCCTTTCTCTGGCCCTGAAATCCTGAACCAAAACAAGAAGTAATGCTATACACAGTCATAGGAATTCTTTCTTATTTTTTGTGTATTTGAGGATTTATAGCTACTGGATTTTTATACGTGTGCACTTGTTTCCTGTGTCTTTTTTTCAGTGCAGTTTCAGTTACCACAGGCTTTCAGTTTTTATTAGTTGTTCATTTTAAGGACCAAAGCGGGGCACTTTTTATCATGCTTTGGAAATTACTTTGTTTTAAAAATCTGGTTAAGTGATTTATTTAGATTTTTTTCTTTACTATGTATTTAATTGTTTGGTTTTTTTTTCTTTCTTTCCCAATAGTAACACAGGCAGTCCCCTGATTTAAGTAAAGTAAGACAACTAAGCCCCATGCATCACTATGGAAACAATGTCAACCCCCCATAACAATAAGCTTGTTTCTCCACAAACTATTTTAAATAGCCTTAATGCAAGATACTGATTAATGAATGCATAAAAATTTTGAGACTAAGCTGAAAACAGGATAAACTGCATATAGAAATACTCTTTATCTGTATGGGTATCTATAACATCTCATGGCACAGATTATGCGAACTAGCAGATAATAGACAAGTAGAATTTGGTGTAAGGGCAAACCTGTCCAAATCAAGAGACTTGGAAAATCTGTTTAAAAGCAAATGCTCCTACACAGTTTTAATGCTATTACTTTTTAAATTTCTAGCTGGTTCTATAATCTGACTACTCTTTTAAATTAATAAAGTGTGATAGACAGAAGACTGTATTTTACGTATTCACTTATCATACTTGGTTTCTTGTGTAAGTGTATGTTCTGAGAATAAGATATTTGTATACTAAACAACTAAAGACTTGAACAAGTCAAAGAAGTTTGAGGAGAAAAAACAGAGGACAACATACCATTTTTTTTCCATCATGCATTCATATGTACTTCTTTTCTATTCTTAAGACTATAGTAGAAGATATAAAATAACATCTTCGTACACTGAAATCATAACTTCAGGGAAAATAGTGAGTTTTTGATTGGACATGTTTTTAAAGCGGAGATATTTATTTGAATCCTAATAGCAAAACCTATATAAAACATTAGGTCATCTTGCCTCAATAATCTTTGCACTGACAACTAAGAAGAGTGAGAGAAGAGTCTACAAAATGCAAGACACAAGATACTTCATGGAAAATATCACTACTTTTTTTTTAGATATAGCAATATTCTTCATAGAATACATGACCATTTCTTTTATAGATAGAGCAAGAACAATAACTGCAAAAGATATGTAAACATTTATGTTTACATAACTAAAAAAAATTCTTTTCAGAGTTGCACCAATATTATTGAGACTTATTTTACACATTATTTCATGTTAGCTGAACTATGATAACTGTGAAAACTTATTCCACAGTAGGAAAACCATATTTTACTTTACTACAAAATACTGCTGGGTAAAATTGCCCATATAGGCAATTACCAAGGACTGGTCCACAATGATTCGCTACCTAGATGCAATACATTCCTATGTCAAAACAATAGGTCTGAGGAAAAACAGTGGTTGGCTCCTTAAATCTGTCAGAGTTGTCTGTTCCTGTGTTAGGTCTGTATAAATACTGTTCATTAGCACTTAACTTTGGGGGTTAGAATTTATCTCGGTGTAAAGCAGTCTCATAATCAAAAACTTTTCTGAAGAGTTGTATATCCACTCAGCAAAGTGTTTCATTAGTCTTTTGATTTGAAGCAGTTTGTATAATGGCAAATTAGAAGAGGGAAAATCGTTTACTGGGACTTTCAAATGCATTACAATGGACCATAAATACAGGGCTACCAGTGCTATCATTGATCTACTAAGACAAATATGCATCTAACTTTAAATGTATGCTTTATCTTTTATACAGTGCCCTGTGTATATATATAAACTAGACTTAAAAAGAAATGTTCACCTGGACATACCAAATTAATTCCAGTATAAAGAGGTACAGATTCTGTAAATTTCATGCAGTAATCTTCTTCTTTGACCCAGCATTTAATAACAGCCAAACTAAATATGCTAATTAAACTTGTGACACAAATCTGGAACCCAGAGGGATCATTAATAGATATTAATATTAATACTATATTAATATAAACAGCTATTTTTAAGAAGCTGTGCTTTTCTGAATTTATCTTGAACTGGAAAGCACATACCTTGTGGAATTTCTTAACAGTCATGTCCTATCTGCAAATTATACCTATCTGTTTATTCTATTCTAACTATAAATAAACACTGGTAGGGTTTGGGTTTTGTTTTTTAGGGTTTGGGTTTTTTTTTGGCTGATCTTTGAAGCATG
>NW_010404073.1:0-2265 GCF_000710305.1 Buceros rhinoceros silvestris | reverse complement strand
CTGGAAACAAAAAAATGTAAATGATTCAAAATAAGGAAAACATATCATCTATTATTCCAAATGTCCACAATGACAAGCCAACATCCTTACTTATTCAGAATTTGAGATGCTCATTAGAATCAGTGAGTGTGAAACAGAAAACAATATTTACCTAGAACTGGGCCAGCCACTAGACAAATGACAGATGCTCTCTGTTACCCTCCACACCCCTCCTGTGGGAATAAACAGGAGAAGGGAATAAAGGAGAGACTCTTATGGTTTCAAAAAGAAAACTAAAACTGATTTAATGAGAATAATAATAATAAAATCGTATATATACACTACCAATAGAGAACCTAAACTCCCCTGATGGCAATTACAAAACCATCACCACTGATGCTGTGGGCAGACACTGGGGAAGGCCCAGGCTGGGCTCAGCAGCAGACAGGAACCGGATGCAGGAGCTGGATTCTGAAACTGGATTCAGGAATGCACGGATTGGGATCAAAGGCAGAATGGAAAGAGTCCTTCTCAAATGCCAGCCATTGAAAATGAGGGCAAAATATCACCCTTGTTATACCTCAGTTTGATACCTAGTATGATGCATACAGGATGGAACACCTTATTGATCTCTTCGGGGTTATCTGTCCTGTCCACTTCTCCCTGCAGGTGCAGCCTCTAACTTAATGGACCCCCAACGTGGTGTAACAGGGTTTAGCAGTGACCTTCATCTCCACAGGAGCAGGAGCCTTTCTGCACACCAATCCCTGAAAGTGGCTGTAAACATCAAGCCTTAACACTCTCCAGAGCAGACACTGTTAAAAACATGCCTTTAACTTCAGAAAATGCAGTTACTTAGAAGAGACTGAGCTGAAAAGTGAAATAAATCACTGAACAAATAATTCTTTTGTAACTCAAAAGAGGACATCATCCTAGTTTTTACTGATGCACTCGGATCAGATAATAACAGATATATAACAGTATATAGATGTTTATAATTAATGAAAAACATTGAAGACCGTTACTTAAAATACCTAATATTTACTTTTTCTAGTTCTAGAATTACCTAGCTCTTTCCTCCTTTTAGATTCTTATTTTACTCACACTTCCTCTTCCTGCAATGAATCATGCCCTTTCCTTCCATCAAACCTTGATCATAAAAACATAAAATATAAAACAAACATGAATCATTAACTGTAAAACTGACTCAAGCAGATAGACCTCATTGTACCCTGGATAAAACCCACACAACTGTCCAGTCTCCAGCACAGGGCTTTTTAACAGAGGTCTGTATAAAACAAAGCAGGCAGTACCTTATCATGTGCTCAGTGTACAAGGATATACAATGAGGGATTAGAGCTATTATTAAAACATAGATTCACAGTCAGATGTTAAGTGCTTTGTTTTATAGAAAAGTGAAATAGAATAGCTCCTTATGGCAAACATTTATTCAGTGAATAACTAGTTTTCAAGCACAGCATTTTATTTTACTTCAGTTTCAATCATTTTTTTTTTTTGATACTGCATCCTTATTTTTGCCATTGTCCAGCTCTGTTCTTTCAGTTTTCAAGCACAGCATTTTATTTTACTTCAGTTTCAATCATTTTTTTTTTGATACTGCATCCTTATTTTTGCCATTGTCCAGCTCTGTTCTTTCATATTACAAGGCCTGTTTTCCACAATGAAATATTACATGCTAGCCTATAGAACTGTTTTGTGATTACTAAAAAATGTGTATGCCTCAGTTTCTCACATCAGTTTTTTATGAACTTAAGCCTGTAAGTAATACAAATTCAGCCAACATTTCTTTCAATGTCTTATAAAAAGAATTCAACCATACGACAGTAAATTTCTATGGCCACTGAATTTTTAGGGTATTCTAATATCTTTGGAAGAACATATACACGCAGTATTCAAGAACATAATGGAAATGATAAAACTGCCATAAAGATCCAACCAAGCTGTTCAACAATCAAGAATAAAACTAATAAAATGGGGAAAAGTTGATGTAAACCAATTTAAGCTCTTTGGTACTTATTCCTTATTGGAGCCCTCAAACATCAGTAACCCTGTTTCCCAAATTCCTTATATTCACAATGTACTTGTATAATCACCATTAGACCCGTATTGATAATGTATTTTATTTTTTATTAACTCTCCAGTTCTAGAAAAGGATCCAAAGTGGTTTTAGTGGAACCCTGCATTTCAGACAAATTATTTTCTTTTAGATTACATGATAGTCAGATTATATATTATCTAATTTTTCTAAATAAAAAATACATAATA
>NW_010404072.1:9125-16026 GCF_000710305.1 Buceros rhinoceros silvestris | reverse complement strand
GATGATTCTGTGATTCTGTGATTCTGTGACAGAAACGCTGCTTCAGCAGAAATGGCAGGGAGTTTGTTTTGGAGGCTTCAGTCACCTCTCCCATTCTGTGTTTTCTGACTGTGTTCCACCAGAAAATAGAGCATAATCACAATGCTAGTGTTAACAACAGACCCTGCACATGAAAGATGAGTGATTAGTAATGGCAACCTCACAAATGCAATAATGGGTACTATACTGATTCCGTGCCTAGGAAGCTTGGACTTTGACAAGTGTGCTTATGCGAGCAAAACATTGACTGTTTTGTATTTGCAGCTCTGCTCATTCTTCAAACCATCTGAATATCAAAATAATCACTTATATTCCTTAATCATCTCCTCAGGAATCCTAGCTTCCATTTCCAATAAGTTGATTATCCAGCATTAGAAGTTAGGGTGGGTCTCCAACAGTTATCATTATGTACTTTAAATTTTTTTAAGAGCAGCTTTCCTTCTCACCTTTAGCAAATTTATTGTTCATAGGCTGAATTAAACATGACCATTGCTTAGGGATTGTTATTGTGCTCAAAATAGGAAATGGAGCACAAATGTAGCCTTCTTTGTTCTTTCTTGCATCTCTTTGCAAAATATGTAATACGTTAAGAATTATACAATTACAAAATGTAAAAGTTGAAAACACTGAGAATCAAAACTATGTCCTAATCAAGCATATCTGTAAAGCTTTGGTGCTTATTTCTTTTCCCAAACAAGGGAGTCCAACAGGCAATGTTACAGTGGTACATTGGGACCAGATTAAGTCTCATCTGTAAAGCACCTCACTGCAAAATGGATGAGCTGAAGGTAGGAGATTAAGTCAGAGAGGCAAGATAAACCCCTATTTGCACTCCCACTTGGGACACAAACCAGGCTATTCTTCCAAAGGTTAGGATAAATCAAAAGATAGTCTGCTGACTTAATGACACTTTTCCATAACGGTGCCAGTCCCACCCACAGTTTCACCTCCTTGTTTAAAAAGAGAATTCATCTGTCTTTCATCGCACAATCTTCTACCAACAGACATTTTTATTTCAAGGCTTTATCAGACAATATGCCATCTTCTTTTACCTTTTTCACCCCTAAACCTCACTTTAGGATGGTTGCGGTAACTGCTGTTATCTGTCTCATTTCTGAGTCTCATTTCTGAGTCTCCTCCAAGTTGCCCTCCACTCTACCATTCCAATGAAATGCTCTCAGCGAATGCACACTTCATTTTAAGGATAGGATCACTTAATCACTGTTAAGTACTACGTTTTCCACAGGCCAAAGAGAGAGATCAGTCTGGCACTTTCAGAGGATTTCTGCAATGTCTGAAGCCTGGAAAATCAAGTTCCACTCTAAAAGCCATACTTAGGACATTTAGAAAAGCACAGCCCAGCTGATTTCAGCAAGTGTTTTACTGAGCTAGATCTATAGTGATCACTTATTTTTAAGTAACTTATTAGAAAAATAAGGAATATGATTTTTCAGTGAATGTCTAAATGTAAAAATGTCTTTTCTATAACTAGTACCTAATTTCAGCCTCTGTATAAAACATAACAGGAAGAGAAAAGGGGAAGAATTGTCCTCTCATTGAGCAATCTCCCCAAAGACAAGCTGCTAAAATGCGGCTAATCAGATCTACCAGAAAATGTATTCAGAGCTCTCCCCACACCCACGGCCCATGTAATCCTAACTCAGAGTTCAAAATTCCTACAAGCAAGAAATTCCATGTCAGAGTCAGCTGCGGCCACAATCTTGGAGATTCTCAGGCAGCATTTTCAAAGTTTTTTGAACACCTCTGGCTGGTGAGCACAAGAGAACAATAAAATGCTACCACACTGTTCACAGCAGAAGTCTTCACTGTATAAGGAAATTGTAGGGTAGGAGAAGAGTATACATGTCACAATTTTTGTTCCACCTGCAACATTTCCACACACCTTTCAAGGATAGTTATTGTAACTGTGACAAGCATCTAGAAATCTCTTCACACAAGTGTAAACTGCAACGAATTTTAAAAGGAGAGGGAGGTGAACAGTCAATGGCCCATGCAAGCGCTGCTCTTTGTAACACGCAGTTCAACAAGAACATTGCCGTATTGAGCTGATGAATCTGACAGCAGCATTTGTCTTAGCAAACATTCCTCCTCATACCCCACATCATCCAACCATGAAAAAGCATACACAGAGCATAATTTAAAGAATATTGGCCTAATCTCTGTGGTTTACCAGCTGAGAAAAATTCAAGTGGCCTGTCCTTTCTGAAGTATAAAACAGGAAGAAAAAACGAGCACAGAGCATCTGTGCCCTGTGGTCTCTGGTGATGAGATTACCGAGGTAGGGGATTGGCACCCTGTGCTCTGAACAATCTCTCTCTGCTCTGTTAGAAGCATGACACAGCTTGGGAACACGCTTACTGAAACCCGTTACAACAGGCTGTGTGGTCTTTGACAGCAATAACTTCAAGAAATCCCATAACTAGAGGACTGGCAGACAGGTCTATGTTAGGAATACACAGAAAATGCAAACTACCAGTAATTCAGTGTCACCTGCAGACTTGTAGTGAAACTTTCTAAGAATATATTAAGGCTGCTTTATTGCTTTCTGGGAAAGAATCCACTGTTAGAGTTGCTTTCAAGTTCAAAAAGAACCATGGGAATGCTTCATGAATGTTCTCCATGAGAACATTCTAGCAGTGCATAAATGTTGCCTGCAACACTTTGCCCCTCCATAAGGACGGCAAAAAGGAGTTTTTTACATTGCCAAGCACTGTGATTGTGTCGATAGCAGAGCTTGACACTATCTCAAGATCTCTTATCCTCCTCTCCTCTGCAAGATCATGAAAAGTCACATTAAACGTAGGAATTTGGTGTTTGCCTCCCAGAGCCCAAAAGGACTTGCACTGAGATAGTTTTGCAAAGCCAACAGAAATAATGGAAGTTTGTTAAAGTGACAAGTAAAACAGATTTGGAAAGGCCATTTTTAAATGCACTCCCTGCATTAGTCCTAACTAACATCTAATAGCAATGCCAGCAAAAAGAAAACTATCCTGGGTATTTTCACCACATGGTGAGAGCGCAGTCCTTACCAAGAAGATGTCCCTGTCCTGGGTAGAGGAAGAGGAGTGTACAGCAAGTTGACCATCCCTGCTAATTCTTCAGTCTTTTTCCCCCACCCAGGTATTACACTTCCTGGCCTTTTATATCCTAACTCTGTTTGTTTCTGCCTAAGAAGAGGCGTTTGGGTGGAGAGTTAAGAAACAGTCATATGTTTAGCATGTACTGGTTTTGGCTCATCAGCATACTGAGAGGTGTAAATTTTAATAGTAATTTTGCAGTTTATTAGGCAAAGGTCTTCTTTCAACATTTGTTGGATTTCTTCACTTCGCCAAAACAGGGCCATCTTGTCTTCACAGGACTCCCTCCTTCAGCTATTATTAATGTCAGCTCAAGGAATCTGCACTCCTAGAGAAAACATAGGAATCTTGTGCTCACAAACGACTTGGCCTTTTGTGCCAGATTCCCTGAGGATCATTTACTAGAGTCTATCATTGCCAAAGATACTGTCTTTGGCACTTTTTAAATCAGAATCATCTTTTGAAGTTATTTGATTTTTGCCAAAGTTAGAAATTTAAAAAGAAAACCAAAATATGTGAGTGCAACATATACTCAAAAACCATACTCTGGACTATATACCAAAATCTCCAAGCAATGTGCTATTTTTCCTCGTTTATTCATTATATTAAAGCTTTAATGAATTAAAGAGTCTTCCCACTTAGACCACTACTGTGCAGAGCTGAGAGAAATACCACATTCATTTTGCAAGCAGACGCTAGGAGGAGGGCCTCACCATGGTTCATAATTCATGTAAGTCTGAGTATTTTAAAAAGTCAATGTTTTATTACAGCATAAATTAGTAAGTTCTCATTGCAACATCCTTGGCATATCAACATATAAGAGCAAGCAGATAAGAAAACCTAAGGAAAAGTAAACAATGAAAGATTTCTTTTTTGTATGTTGAAGGGTTTGGGGTTTTTTTTCCCTTTGTCTTGTTGCAGGTTTGAAATGGAACCAGGGTCTTGTAAAGTCAGCTGGAATTTACACACACTGCAGACCTCATGCAGTTCTGGCAGCATTTAACAGCTGGCCTTAGCACTCTTATCAGTATCAGTGCACCATGTATCTGTATCTATGAACAGTATCTCTGAGAAACATTCATTAATAATGTACAAATGTGTCTTGAAAAAATGCAAGATCCTCAAAAAACATGTATGGTGATCATTATAAAAAGGATGAAATGAACTACAGCTTTAACCAAAACACATTTTTATGTGACTAGCTTTGACAGTAGAGGGACACAAAAGATAGCCAGAACAGGTAAGCTTTGGCATGTTTGATTAAAAAAAAATAAACAAGAAGTGTCATTTCATTTACAGTCTCAGACACTGATAGCCTTATGTGACATCAATTACACTATTTTTGATATCCAGCAGTTTGAGCATAGATAATACAGGATTTTGCCAAATACTGTATGTAAGAAAATAAGGTAGTACAACAACTGCAAGGACATCAGAAAAAAACAACCACAAATAACCTCTTTGTTGGTAGCTCTTTATTTGACAACACACAGAGCACTGTTCTCAAACACAAGAGCACTCAGAACAGGAAAGCTTTCTGAATCTCTCCCATCAGCAGGGGCCAAGACCCAGCATCCACCCCTATCCAACTCCTGCTAATGCATCAAACAGATGAAACTCATTCTATCTTTGAAATATACTATAGGGAAGGTGCTTTCTGGGTGAGATAATGCACAGTCTGGGATACAGACCAGTCTGTAACTCAGAAGGGATTCTTGCTGTTGTTAAAGCCCAACTCCAAGAGGAAAAGAGAACACATATATATATTAACCAGACACACTCTGTTTAGGACAGTATGATAGATCAACCTGATTTCCAGCTCAGCTCTGATCTGATTATATTATTTCTGATTGATTTGAAAAGGTGTGGCTGCTGCTTAAGGTTGATGGAGGGCAGAAATATTAATAGAAAGACTTGTATCTGGGCAGTCTTCATAACCTTGTAAATACCATCGGCTTCGCAAGAAACCTTACTTCAAAAAGAAAAGCAATCAAACAAAAACCATTCTTTATTTATCACACGGAGAGAATGAGCCTGTGGGAAACCAAAAAAAAGATAGCATGAAAGGTCAATGCGCAGTATTTAAGAGATTTCTTTGAATGATCTCTGAGGCAACAAACAGCACTGCTGTGTGTACAACCAAGTCACGTGCACTTGCTTGTGTACTTCAAACACCCAGTCACTGTTACATCACAGTATATAATTACTTCCTATTCAAGCAAGCATATATCCCGTGCTGTGCCAGTGATCACAGAGCTTGCTCTTGCTCCAAAGCTGCAAGGACGCTGGCACTGCTCATCAAACACTTCTCTCTCCCCAAGGACCCTGCCAACTTGCTTTTGGTTCTGCAGGTAGCAAGCAGGTGTGCAGAGACATCTCTGCTGCAGAAAACCAGATTTGGCTACTTAAGTATTCTTGTGAAAAGGGGGAAATAAAACTGGTCTTACAAGGCTGACACCAAAAATGAGAAACAAGCCCATCGGGGGCATGAATATTGATGGTTTATTTAGAGTGCAACATGTATGAGATCTTTTGGATTGCCAGAGATAAATCAATGACTTGTAGGTCAGCTATAGCTTGTTTACCAGAGAGACAAGGCACCATAGGTCCAACACTGAAGAAGCTACAACCTGCTTGTTGTATTCTGGCCACTTGGTAAAACACGCCCATTGGACACACGAATAGTGCAACAGAAACAACTACAATCGTGAGTACAACACACAAAATACACCCAGGGAGAAACAGTGTCACTCAGTGTAGACTGAGGTAAAGAATCTTACCCACAAGGCATCCCTCTGTGGAATGAGGGAGAAAATCTGTCAATCTGACCATTCAGTATGGTTCCAAATAATTTCCTGTCCCATTTTAGGGATGACACTGGGGCAATGCCTATACCCAGTTTTTCACTTTGCATCACCAGTGTAGACATGCCTGTGGGGAGGACTGTAGACAAACTTATTACTTATGTTAACTGCACACCTGCATGGGTGGAGGTAACATTTCCTCCAAGGCTGAAAAATGGAAGAATGCAACCACTACCCTGTTTCACACTCCTCAGAGGCATCCAGATAACACCTAACTCCCAATATGGATCTAATGATAGCTGTATGTAGTTCTGATTGCTACCTGGCTCAGAGCCAAATTTGATCGACAAAGTGCTTTCAAAGTGCTTTCGATCCAGCTACATCATGTACGTGCCTGACGTGACTTGGGCTTTGTGCTGTGACTATGTACTCTCCATATGTGTGAGAAAAGTTTTTCCAAGCACTATCATCATGCATCCAGAATTTCTAGAGATCACTGCAGCATAATTTCCCAACTTATCCCCTATATACCAGCAACCACCTGAGAACTGTAAAACCTTTGTCCATCAGGCAAAGCACGAGTGAGCAGCTCCAAGAGAAAAATTCTGGGAGAACACGATCTCTTTATTAAACTTTATTTTATAGTTATCACTCAGCAAATCTGAGCTAGCACCACACAAAGAAACTACTATAGTGCAGCCAGCTTGTGTTGTTATTTGCTTCTGTTAGAACTGTAGCTAATTTGCTGGAGGTGAAAGCAGATTGTTCTTTCTTCTCTACTCCCATTTCTGCATCTTAGAGCAGGCTGTCAGGGAAATTAGAGCTTTGTCTTTGCATGCCAAGGAGGAGAAATGCAATTTCAGATAAATTAGATGAATAATAAAGAGTGAAATGCTGGTGCAAAAAGCCATCAAACCCTATTAACGCTTTTCCTGAACTTCTTGCTCTGAGGGTGGTTCC
>NW_010404072.1:5120-9020 GCF_000710305.1 Buceros rhinoceros silvestris | reverse complement strand
CTGAGACACACTAACTCTGAAACACAATCTGCCACTTGTTAATATCCGCTAGACAGAACATAGTGTTGCCATATTAACTATCAGGACTTTTTCAACAAAACAAAGAAAAAAACATCCATGGTAAGCACTTGAGCAAAGCTGACGGAGGAATCTTAAGGCAGACCAAATGGACTATACTTTCAGGTGTTTGGGTGGCTCAGATAACTCTGCTCGATTTCTGAATCTCATTTTCTGCCAATTTAAATGTCTCTAAATGATATCTATTCACTAGCGTATTTTCCCTTCTCTCCAAACTGATATTAGTTATTACTTTCTAGAAATCCAGTCCACAGGTCATAGGAGTAAACAATTCCCCTTGCCACAGCAGCAAGGAAGTGAAATACAGGTGGTTTCTCAGCATTGAAGCAATATACTCCAGGGAAACTCAGCAGCCACACTATTCCTCAATCAATTTTGCTGTTACCCCAAGACCTTGTCACTGTATCATAGTAATAAACCTTTAAATGATATTCCACTTGCTCTGTCTTATCTAAAACAAGTTAATACATAAAAGGATTTAGGCGCAAAAGTGCCATAGAGAAATCACCAACCAGGATTGATTATTTATACCATCTGCACAACAAACAGAGGCAGCAGATTTGTCAGCCTACAGTATAGCCTGAACTGGCAATTCACAACAGTCAGCACATTAAGCAGGAGCCACATAAACTAGATGTCATAGAAAAAGAGTCTGTTGGGGAATTGAAATACCTTATTTTGGTTTGCAGGGAAGTTTTTCACGCAGTTCATCATTAGCAAGCCTCTTATTAGCATCTACTGGTAGGTAACCGTATCTTTTTTCCTTGAAACACAAAGGCCAGTTCTTTCCCTTTTAGGACTGGCGGAGAAGAGTAAGCTCTTCTTGCTCCTTTTCATCTAATGCTGATTAAAGCATTTGGAGGTAGTGTGTTCTGTCTGTAGGTAGTGAAGATTTTTTTTAAACCATGCTTAAGCTTCAAAGCTCTACACTGTTAATGTATTGCAGAACTCTGCTTCAGGTGGAATATCCTCAAGTGATATTGTGACAGAATGGATGCCCTTTTGAAAGGTTAATTGGCACAATAATTGTCCAGGGGAACAAATGCCTGGGACCTTTAATCCAAACTATTCAAGCTTTTAGTAATAAAATAATCTTTCATTTAAAGGAATATATATAATGATCATACTTTTTTTTTAAATAAAAAAATCTGAAATATGTGAAGTTTCATTGATCACCAAATAATGAAGATAGATATGAAAAGATTTATTTTTTTTAAAAAACTGTGAATGTTTATAACAAGAAGTACTTTTCTTTTTGTTTCTCCAGTTTAGGTCTTGTAAGTTGAAGTTTTCATATATTCCAAGATTTGAACCTAAAAAACACTGCACATAGAACTCTGAATAAATCAACCACAATAATTTTCTTCCTCATAGACATATTTATAAACTTGCAGTCTTGAGAAAGAAACTCATGAAGTTGAGTTGAAACCCATCTTCCTTAGCCTATGAATAGCCTTTACCGCACCACAGAGCCACTATTACACACACAAAAGAGCACACACTCGCTGAAGACTGAAATAGGCCAAAGGACATTTGCAAAATGTTACCACGTTAGGTGAAAACTATCACGTACACCCATAAAAATCATGAGCAGCTGAAATGCAACTATGTCCCCATATCCACTTCCAGTAGCCAAAAAGAAAAAAGAAAAGAAAAAAACCCACTGTATAACCTGTTTATAGATATTCTTGAGCACATCACTCTCTTCAATCCTTTAAAATATTTAGAATCTTCTTTGACCTGTCAACAGCGATGCATTTTCTCCCTAAAACTTCTGACATTTTATACTGTGGCTATCTACAGCAAGCTGAAAAAGAGGGTTATGTATTTGGGGTTATTTTGGTCGCCCTATGTTTATTCACAGTTTTGTAATTGTTTAAATTCAAGTATAGCTTGTTGACTAGGCTGAACTTCTCTAGAGCAGGCTGCATTTATATCCTCTGACCAAAAGAGCTCAAATCCAGCTCAACGAGGCTGCATTTCAGTATCTTTTCTAATACAGCTTTGGGAAAAGAAATTAAAATAGTATTATTCTACCTTTGTGACTGTGCCATGTAGTTAATTCCTTTGGAGATCACCAGAACTTTTTGTCAGAGAACACACAGACGTTCTGTAACAGAGTCATGAAGGAAAGAGAAAGTCATTCTTGCTTCGCAGTACCAAATTTGTCAATCCACAGGTGACTCATTTTCCCATTCATGTGTGTGGAAAAATAATTGCTTTATATGGCTTTGCCATAGCTTATCTAAAAATTATATGTCATTCATTTTTCACAAAATAGCTCTCCTGATATTAATCACTGAAGAGGAGATATTCCATCACCAAAATCACGGACATCCTTTGATAAATTATTATACTAATACCGTTCCTTTGGAGAATATATATAATATATCCAGAGATAAATGCTTAAAGTGTTAATGACAAAGCCATTTGAAATTTGAAGAAAACTTTATGCAAAGCATATATAGATCTACATTCAGAGACCTGCCTATGAGAAAAAAAAATTATTTTTATTCAAAATGGAATCATGAAGAAGTTGGACTAGCTTTGTTAGCATTAGGTAAAGATATCAAATAAAGAGTTAGAAGACAATATCTGTAAGGAATAGGAAAAAATAGTGCAGTTAAATCTATGGAACCTTTTATAAACCTTGCTTCCACATATTCACGGTATCATTGAAAAGGTCTCATTCACATAGTCTGTTCTTGCCTTAACCGTTAAGAAAGTGTGCCTGTGCGTAAGCACGGCATCAAAAGAACAGATTTCCAGCAAGGTGTCCGCTACTGGTTGATCAGGTCAGGAGCACATGTCCATCACCCATTATGTTACTAGCCTGCTTCTGAATTTCTTCCTGTGATATGTGGTATGAAATAAAGACAAGGACTTCATGCCACAGCATGCTTTCTGTTAAACATCAGCATGGAAAATTATCTTTCTAAACTGAAGCCTGGGGAGGCCTAGCCTCTCCGTGTAATCATCCTGCAGACCAAGAAGCAGCATCAAAGGAAAAAATTGGTACCTAATAACTCGAGATCCAGATAGCTAAAATTAAAAATGGACAAATTTTTAAGGTAAGGATTACTCTTAACACAAAGCCCTCTCCTCCACCAAATCCTTGTTCTTTTACTGATGTTAAACTCAGCATTTCCTTTCCTCTTGCACCTTATTTGTGCTAACACACCACCAGTTCCTGTTAAATTGTTCATCTCTCCTCATGCCAGGATTACAGTTACCAAAGATACCAAAAGATACAGTTACCACTCTCTTAACCACTAGAAAACAGAGAGGAACATATAAAGAGAGAACATATTTAGCAGAACTGTAATCTGTTCAGGAGTTGCATTAAGCAAATTAAACTGAACCCTGGTTTACATCAGCTCTCAAAAATGGAGATACCATCTATAAGCATCAGTGGGCAATAAGAGGTTTGGACATATTTAGCAGAACTGTAATCTGTTCAGGAGTTGCATTAAGCAAATTAAACTGAACCCTGGTTTACATCAGCTCTCAAAAATGGAGATACCATCTATAAGCATCAGTGGGCAATTTTTTGGGTAATTTTTTGGATTTTTTTGTTTTTTGTCTTTTGTCTTTTGTTTTTTGGGTTTTGGTTTTTGTTTTGATTTGTTTTTTTGAGACAATACTGAGGCTCAAGGACACAACAGTTTGTTTTAGAATTCACTCTTCCGCAACATGTATTCATCCTCCTAAGCATGCAGGGCCCAAAGTAGAAATCAAAATCAGCAACAGCAGTACTTAATCATATCAAAACATGCTGGGGGATTGAAAGGGTAAGGTCCTGGTGTGTTTTCCGTTGGCAAT
>NW_010404072.1:0-4624 GCF_000710305.1 Buceros rhinoceros silvestris | reverse complement strand
GCAGGAAAGTGACTGCACACAGCTATTACTTATGTTGACTGTTATGAGCATGCACTTTACATTCAAGGATTGTTACATGAATGGTAATGCTGATGTACTAAAACATTATTCTCACAGAGGAGGGAATACCATGCGGATTCAGATGTCATAGAATATCTTTTTTCAAATTTGAAGTCCATTGACCATGAATGTCATCTCCACAACATGAATTCAGTGAGACATCCATGCAAGTCAAACGCCTCCATGTTCAGCCTGTCTAGGTCATTTGCAGAAAGAAGGATCCAGCTGCTGCTGACAGCCATTTAGTTTTGTCTAATCACCTCCTACAGAATCCCCAAATGTGAACTTAGAAAATGGTTGCCACCACCTACAGTCTCAGAGAACTTCATTCAGTAAGGGAAAAACATCTTAACAGCTTCCATTTATCAGAAAACTCAGAATTAATAAATCTACTAGAAAGTGTTTCTTTTTCCACAGTCCAGTACTATAATGAAGTACCACTAAATATGAAACTTTGCATTGCATTCATTAAGATACATGAATAAAACATAACTTGTCTGCTAAAATCTGTTTCAATTTATTGAGAAATGCTTCAGGAACACATTGTTATACACGCACTTTTGTAGAGTCCTTCTAACACCAGACGACTCTTTTGATAGATTCTTCACTAGATTTTTCTTTTTTGTCTGTTTTTAATGTATCTGTTTTAAAATAGTTTCCATTCAAACATGTCACATCCCCTCTGATTTTGATCAAGAGATGAATTTGAGGGCAATCTTTTGATAAGGTGGATAATACGATATCTACCAAAGAAAAACCTGAAGATCTTTGAGGAACTGAATTGCTTTTGACAACATCAAGAAGAATCTGAGAAGCTTCACAAAAAGATCTATTCCTTTACAAAGTTGATCTTTCTTAAAAAGTTTGCTATTAGCAACATTTGCCATAAAAAGTTTTGCACAAATGACCTGACATTGGACATAAAAAAAATTTACTTTGTTTTAACAAAAAACCTCAGAACCGTTCCTTACATACAATACTTCCACATGTAGCAAGGCAAATGAACTTCACTTTTCCTTTGACTAAACAAGGTGTTTGTTATCAATAGTTTATCTTTGTTTTAACTTTCATATTATAGATTTTTAAATAAAAGAATTATGCAATTCTTGATGCATGACAGCGTAAAGTCCCACAAGAGAACATTTCAAAAGCAATTTAACAATACACACCAGTTCTGTCAAATAAAGTCATACAGAAAGCAACGCCTGCGGGAAACATCCTCTTCTGCTGGGTAATAAAAACATCTGTCAAAACTTGTGCTGTAATCAGGACTGGATGTGTGTCCTCACACAGAACAATAAACAAAAGCTCATAGGCTCAAGGGATGAAAAAAACCCCACTGTTTTAAAAACTTTCTTAGGGAATAAATTATTCAAAGGGGACAGCAGTACTAACAGGCCCAAGAAGAAAATTTAGTATACTTGGTACAAACCTGGCTCAGAAACGCACTTGTGTTGTTCTCTCTGCAATACAGAGTAAAGGAGGGACAAATCTGAAAAACACTAACTCATCCTGTCTCATTTCCTAGCATCATTGATGTCCTTTGCCCTACCAGCTATTTCTTTCCTATTTTCTAGCTATAGTTGCAGCTAGTAGTTATACTGTGTGTATGTAAGCTATAGGTAACTAACTCTGAGAGGGCTGGTTTCACTGAGTCTCTTCCTGGTCACCTACGGTTATCTTTTCCTGATGGTCATCTAGATGGCTTATGTAACTCCCACTGTTTTCTGAAGATAAGTATATTCACATGACATTTCCCCTATGTTTTTTTCAGACTGGCACTGTGGCTTACCACTCTTGACAACGGCCTTGCTTCTGCAAAACCTGTTTTCTTTTCCCATACAAACGTTGTCTAGGATGTCACAGAAACAGATATGGCAAACCTCACACTGGTTACAAATAATGTTCTTCAGTTCTCATGAGCGTTTGTTGTAGCTCTAACTTCTGCTAAACAAAATATGCAAACATGGTGTTTCCTTCAGATAAATTAGGACAAGGTGTGCTCCTCATACTAGAAGATTTGCCTGTACCTACTTCTTACTCTGAAGATTTTCCTTTCTGATAAGGAATTGTTCCCCCTCACAACCATCTCTTTCTTGCTTTCAACAATTTTTGTTTACGTCTTATATACATCTCTAAAAATAACAATGATTTAACAGGCAGCTGAAATGCTTCATGGCTTACTCTGGGTCATGTGAGGTATGATTAATACAGATTTCACCTTGCATGCAGGTAAATTGCTGAAAGAAGAAAATTAACACATAGTAGAGTATTAGCTGCTGAAGTTTGTTTTGCCTAAATCACTTTCAAGTTTGTATTCATAAAGCTGTTCATATTCTTTGCTCAGTTATTCACACTCAGTTTAGACTTTTCAGTACTGTTTTTTTCCTCTATCTTCCATATTCTGTGTTGCAAGTTGGTGGCTTTCATAGAAGGAAAACATGCTCTGTATTAATAGGGATTATGTATAGTTGCTTTTTTGGTCTGACTTTCATTCTCCTTCCTTAACTAAACTGTTGATTTGGGGCATTATCACAGTCTGAAATTAACAAGCTGGAATCTCTGAAAGGAGTTTTTCTAGAGGGACTTTCTGAGGCCTCAGGGAGCATGTGAACCCACCTGAGGGCTACACAAAAGAGGTTAAGTGATTCGTTAGGGCTTGTTTAGGAAAAGACAAAACCAAGTGAAATGCAGGTTTTAAATTAAAGGGGTGGAACAGAAGTGGTTTAATGCTAAATGCAATTAAACCCAGAAATTAATCATGTAAAGTCAAACAGGACTGATGATAGAGAGAGATAAGAGAGAGGTTAATAAACACGTAAATAGATACACACAGGTAAGTACATTCCCGCCCCCCATGTTGAATCCACATCCCCACTTAACAAACAAAGACCCAGCCGCATGGCCGGTGCTGAGGCAGGGGTGGGTGGTGGGTGAGGGAGGAGAGCCACTGTCTTTAACCTCTGAGGTTCCAGTCCAGAAATTAACTGTCCAGATAAACTTTTTGCTAAAGAGTCTTTTCCTCTCATCCCTAGTGGAAGACAACATCTGTGTCTTCATTTCCACTTCTGTGGACAGGGGTAGTTGTGTGTCCCGTGGGCAATGATCCAGTGAGACATCTGGTCCTGGCAGGATAACTTACGGGGACCGTTGTTCCTCTCATACCTTGGCAGTGGATCACTCGATGTGGGGGTGGGGACATCTTGTGTGGCCCCTTCCACCCCCTCAAAGAAATGGGAAATTCACCCACAAAAGAGTCTTTTGCTGCTGCGTGGAGGAAGTGGCGTTCTCTCTCTATATGATAGAAATATCTCTCTCTCTCTCTCTGTCCTGTTCTAAACTCAAATAGGTGTCAGGGAGTGTCGAAAAACTATGCTTTTATATGTTTATTTGCTGAGGCATTTGATTGATATGCCTCGGCTCCCAGTAAGAAGCCTTGGGCTGGCGTGTTTTTCCGGCAAAAGTCGTGAGAAAGCTTTCCCGTGCTTAGCGGGAAGGGAAGGGAGGAGACAGGGGTCTCAGCCACACCAGTGCCATCTTAACCCATTACAGGCATCTATATTCCTTGCCTTCGAGGATAACAAATGCAACTAGAAGACAGATAGATAAAAGTGTATTAATTCAGATGTGATTTCCAAGTTTCAATCTTCACCACAAAATTAAAGCCATTAAAAAAATAAGGTGCTAGATTGTGAATTAAATTTCTAGAAATCTAATTATTAGAAGTTCGACAATAACTGGAAGGTAATTATTTTTCCCTTGAACTTACAACTGACTTTTCAATCATAAAATAATAGAACGCTTTGGGCTGGAAAGGGCCTTAAATATCGTCTTGTTCCAACTACCCTGCCATGGGACAGGGACACCTTCCACTAGACCAGGTTGCTAAATGTCCCATCAAACCTGTCTTTAAACACTTTCAGGTAGGGGGCATCCACAACCTCTCTGGACAATCTGTCCCAGTGTCTCAGCATCCTCACCATTCCTAATATCTAATCTTGTCACCAGTTGGCTGAACCTGGCCAGTCACAGGATGAATTATCTCTCTAATTAGCCTTCCTCCTGTTCCAGGAGAAAGGGTTAAAAAAAGAGATAGGAAGAAAGGAGAAGTTTGTGAAGCCTTTTATGTTTGGGAAACTAGAACAGTTTTAATAACAACAGAAAGACAGAACAACAAACAAGGGATTAACAAGTTGATATAGGATCAGAAATCTGGTGCAGTGGGGATTAAACCATGGTTAAGGAAAGAAAAGCAGCAATTAAAACTACCAGTCAGTTCAATGGTAGCCACACGTGGCAATGTCAGGGACTGGGACCAGCTGGCAGCAGCAGCAACTGTCCATGTGCAGGGCCACCTGTGTTAGCCATCGCAGCAGTCGGGAAAATGGTGGCAGCAGCAGCAGCAGTCACAATGCGCTGTGACTCCAGTGCACAGGGGCTGTAGAGATCATGGCAGGCAGCAAACGGCAGCGAGCGAAGAGGGGTCGCAGGTCATCTGAGCAGCAGGCAAAAAAGACATGGTTTCCATCTGCACACCATTCTTAAACACCAAGCTCATCAAAAG
>NW_010404071.1:74991-89368 GCF_000710305.1 Buceros rhinoceros silvestris | reverse complement strand
GCTGTCCCCCTGCAGCCGGCCCACTTGCCGCTGCTGCGGTGACTGCCGTGACTGTTGGCTCTGCTGTCACTGCCACCAGGGCTACGACCTGGCTACTGATTGCCACCAGGCTCTGCAGGAGCCAGCCCAGCTCCGGTCCCTGCCCGGCTCCTAGGTGACCGTGGTGTAACCCCCACCGCTCCTGATCCCTGATCCTTGTATATATTTGTTAATCCCTCATTGCTGTTTAGCGTCAGTGTGACATTTTTCTGTCACTATTAAAGTAGCTCTGGTCTCCAAAACTCGGCTGAGGCTTCAACCACTTGGTCTTTCCCTTTTATCTCGCTCTTTAACCCTTTTCTCCTGGAAGGGCTGATGGAAGAGAGAGGGGATTCGTCTCGTGAGTTGGCCCTGCCTCGGCCAAACCGGTGGCAATTCTGTTGCAGCGCTCCTCTTTGTCCCCTCACACAGTCAAGACCACAGGGATGAGGTGACCTTAAAGCCACCACCCACTAAATGGGCACAGAGGCCACGTGTCTGCGGCCAAAGCAAACTCCGCAGCAGGGGCTGCCCTGCCTCTGACAGCACATCGAGAACTTCATCCCCCCACTGCCCTTCACGTGTCTGGGGTGACTCCGGGTGATTCAAAGGTGCACAAAGCTCTCCTCACCGCGTGCAATGGTTGTCAGCAAGCAGCAACTCATACGTAGAAGGGACGAAACCCACCTGGAGATTACTCTGAGATCCAGGGGGGAGAAGGAGACACCACCGCAGCCATTAAATCCTTCTGGAATACCGAGACACACAGAAAGTCAGCACCACCCATCTCTCACAGCCAGAAATTATGCTCTTGGCCCCCATCTTCTGCCAAGCTAATGACTCCTCCTGAGGGAGAGAGATGCCTGGGGGAAGGAGGTTGTGTTTTATCAGCCTGATGGAGGAGCCTCCACTCCCAAAGAGACGCACAGTGTAAAAGATAAAGCAGCACAGTGCCAGCCGGGGAAATGACGCCCTTTCCTCTGTGAAAAGGAAGATATTTGTCAAAGGTGATGCTGTATTTTATTACTGTATTAAATAGAAGAGCACATTAAAAGATTTCTGTTAAATATTAACCAGGAAAAGGAAAGATGGGGACAGAGCACTTTCCTTCTACACCCATTGTAGGCAATACCCGGTCATAAGGCGACTCAGAAATTAAGCTGCTGATAGATTAGAGACTGCGAGTGATAATTGACCCTTTGATCTCCCAGTTGTTATTTTGGGCCTTGCAGGAAGGGATATTAATGAATCTGAAGGTATTAAATGAGTTTTTCACCTGCTGTGGCAGCGTTTGGCTCCCAGCAGAGAGCAGCTCTTTGGGCTGGCTGTGCTCTGGCTGGTCTTCTCAAAGGGTGAAGACACGGAGATGGGCGTTACAGCACGCACACAACAGGCAGGTGAGCACCCGGCTGGAGTTACCGGGCAGCCTTCGTGCTCTGCGTGGCTAAAGGGAGTTGAAAAATCCCCAGGTTGTACAGAGAGCGTTTCACAAACTCTTGGATCAGCTAATCCCAGCACAGCTCAAAGCAAGTGGATCTGTTGATCACCTTTCCTCTTTCAGGAAGGTGGTACAAACAGACCCGGGCTTTGTGAGACCCGGTCTGTTTGTCATCTCCCAGGTATCGGGATGTCTCCCCAACTATCAGTCATCCCTGGCACAACTCTGCAGCCTTCAAGGGATTACACCAGGCATTCGTTTCGCCTTGTTGCTTTCAACGTGGAACCTCAGGCTGCTTTTCCAGAGTTTCTTCTTCAGCACTGTGAAACCATAGACCCATGGGCAAGGTCATCACCCAGCGGGAAGGACTGAACTGCAGAACCCATGTAAAAGTCTGAGCTAGGCTGTTCATGTCATGGCCCAACACGTTACTAGTACTGTGATCAGACAGAATTTCTCCAGGACACGCGGAGAGTGGCAGGACCATCTTGGATGAAGTTTCTCCAACTAAAAGCTGGAGATAAACATTTGGGGAAAAGAATTGCAGGCAGTGAGTCAGTTAATATAGCAGGGACTTCCTCCAGAAACCTGGCCAGCTCTTCCCATTAAAGAGCTAGTCTTTGGCGAGCTCTCCAAAGGAGGCTCAGTGACTGTGTACATTAAAAATGCTATCACCATTATGGTCTGTTCACTAAAGGTACAAGAGCATGACAAATATATGTAATTTGCAAATTGGCTGGTCTTTTGCAATAATTTAGAGACACTAGTTAGAGGCAATAGAAATCTAACCATTACTGATGTTTAAGGTTTGCATTGTTGCTCTGTGAATATTTCATGCATAAATGAACTTCCCCTGGACCAACTGCTGTTTCTGATGAGGCGCTCTGAGGCTTTATTGCCAAATACACAGCGGGGCTCCCCCAATGAGCTACATAACGGATGATGCATCGCCCTTGCAGCTTAAATAATGCAGGGTATCTGCATTTTATAGAGTGGTGGTACACTTTATTTACATATCAAGTGAGTGGCCTGACTGAATATGAAGAAATATGTGAAGGAAAGGATATGGCACTTTTAATATTTCATAGTAGCAAGCGCCCTGCGGGAAAAGCCCAGGGAGACGGAGATGTGAGCTAAACTGCCTGATTTCTGTGAGTGTACGTGTCTCTCTGACAAAATCTCTTGCAAAACTGATGAAATACATGTCTTTTCCCATTTCTGCAAACTTCTTCAGGCATAATCTGCCAATCAGAGGTTGACTTTCCAAGTGTCATTTGTTTGGGAAGAGAATGAAACCCACCCCTAAAATCTCATCCTGTTCCTTCCTGGGGCTGCTGGGAGATGTAGTCTCGCTCTGTCACTCCACAAAGCCTTGTCAGCCTGCTAGGACAGCAAGGAGGCCCAGACCCCACGGCAAAAACATCATCCCAAATGCGGAACTATTGCAACAGCTGATGATCCCTCCTGTATCAACCAGTCTGGGCTGAGGGAAGGGGAAACCATATAAAAGCAAAAGCTGGTTCTTCCTTATGAAAAATAGTGTTTGCACGTCATCGTCCTTGTGAGACTGATACGGATCCTCTTTCTGGAGTCGGTTGTCCAAGCATTCAGACTTGACTCACTCATAAAATCCTCCTTCCTCATTCATGAAAGCCCCTCAGATCTCAGCCCAGCGTAGCCGTGCGCAGGGACTGTCCAAGCCCGGGAGTGCTGGCTGTCATTATTGTCCCTGTGGCAGAGCGTTCCAGTCACCAGGCAAGGCACGGATATTAAATTGTTCAAAGCAGCAATTTTCTCCCTCCACAGAGAGAATGGCCCAGCAGAGCCTAGGCACCAATTCTTCACCTGCTTTTTTGCAGGGCTGGTGGGGCTGTGCCTGCCGGCGGCACACCACACCCTCCTGCTCTGCCCAGCGTCTGTGTGAGAGCGAGCAGCATCGCCCTCGCATTATGCCTCATTCAAAGGAGAACTGATGTGTGCCAGTTCTTTTTTGTACAAACCTATTAAAATTCCAATGCAAATGACCGGATTCATAATCTGAGCTTCATTGAGAAGCACAGTTTCCTGCTTTCCCCAGTAATGAAATTATTGGTCGTGCAGATGCTCCATTTCTAAGCTAATTCAATCTCTGACTAGCTTTTTGAAGACTGTATGTGTGAGGGCAGGGGTGTGCAGTTGTGCAGGTTTGCGTGTGCGTGCGCACCGACAGACGCATCTGCACAGCGTGGTTCCCCGCACACAGCCCGCGAGGCTGCTTAGGGAGGTAGCCAATTAGAATTATAAATGCAAAGGGAATACCAGTAGCATATTCTATAGACACGATTAAAAATAAACTGGGAAAGCTAAAAGCAGCTTAGTCACCAGAAACTAATACACTACAGGGGCAAGTTGTGGAAATGCCTGATTATTCTCTTTTCACTCCATCCCTGGGGGATCTTCCTGAACTGTTACTTTAACTGCTCAACTTGCCTTTTCCACTGTGAGAGTCAGCAGATGAAGCCTTTCACATTTAAGTGTAATAGTGCCAGAGAGACCAACTGCTCCTCAGAGTTACGACCTATAAATGTCGCTTCTGTGTCAGAATGAGAATGTGCCACTGAAGATGCTGAAGTCTGCAGAGGGTTTGCTTGACAATTCACGCAGGCCATTAAACGTACTCTTCCCCTTGTCCCCCCAGCACCATGTACGCTGGGATTTCTTGCTTGCTTTCACAGCTTTCTGAGTGGTTCTTCCAAAGCTGGCAACAACTAAGCAATTTATCCCTGGGACAGAGTGTATGGCAAAGCATTTGTTCAAGTTGCTCTTCTTTTCACCTGTCACAGTGAATAAGAGCTCCAGGACAGACTGCCCACATTTCCCTGCACCGGCTGTGGATATCTTTACCCAGAGCAGAGGAGCTGGACATTGGGTGAAGCCATCATGTGACAAGGAGTCCTGTAAGGTGCCTACATGTCAGCCCCCCATCCTGTCCGATTACCAGACACAGGGTGTATGGCTCCTTTCCTATGGCTCAGGAACCTATACAGCTTTCTCCACCCACGCTCATCCTTCACTGGAGGTGGGTTAGGTGGTCAGGAAGGAGAAAGAGAACTACTCACATTGCTCCACAGCACCCAGATGCTTCTGGCCAGCTGAATAACCATGTTAGAGGCATTTCAGCCTGCCTCGGGCAGGAGGACATGATTACTTCTCAGCCTGAAGGGTATAGATGAGGAGTGCATGGGAGCCTTGGGAAGTGCTGGTCCCCTCAGGGACTGGTGCTGCAGGGCTGACAGGAGGATCCCCCCTGGGGGTGGCAGGCCAGAAAGGAAAAGCCACGGGCAGCAAAGAGGATGAAGCCGGGGTGAGAAGCGAGCCCTCACTGCAGGGTGGACCCATGCAGGGCTGTGTGGAAGAGGCTAGACCATACAGATGGTGCAGCTGGAGGGGGGTGACAGACCCCCTGCAGTGAATGGAGGCAGATCGTATGGGCAGCTGTGTTCGGGATAGGAAAAAGTAGTAGGATGGAGGAGTGCTGGGAGGCTGACAGACAGGGCTAACTCTGCTTGAGGTGTCACTGTGCTTCACATCAGTTTGAAACCTGGAGGAACAAGCCAATGATAGCCCCAGCCTGTGGAAAGTCAGATGCTGCCTTCCAAAAGCATCTCCTCGTCTAACCCCCCACTCCCACCTCCATCCCACCCTGGGGTGCTCTGAGACCCCCACAACCCTTCCCACAGCGCCTCTCCCCCTTCCCAGTCACCTCAGGCTGGCATCACCCTCTCCCAACTCCATCCCCTCCACAGTGGCCGGGGCAGCTGCTGGTCCCACCAGTGTGCACAGATGAGGCAGCAGCTGATTTTGCAGCCACTTGACCGGAGACGCTGGTTGAAGTGGGATGGAGACGGGGAGGGGGAAGAGCTGAGGATCCTTTTGAGACCACCACCTGGGACTGGCAGCACTTCTACTAATGCACAGTGAACAGCTAAATCATACATTATTGATTTGTCAGACGTATTTGCATATAAATAAGCATGATCATTCATACAAACCTTAATGTTGTTGTTCTCCCTTTAGTGTTGTGATCACAGATGAATGACTCTAGTTAGACACAATTCAGGAAAGCTTGTACCACTGCAGCAAAGTAAGCTGCTGATTTAAAACTACATTTACTGGAGCATGTAAGTGTGACAGTCTATTGGTGAATTTGGGGATAATTAGTCTAAAAGACAAGATAAATGAATCCTGAAAGTGGTATTGTGATGAAGAAATGATCCCTCCATGCTAGTAAAGCTTTGATGCCAGAAATATTGTAAATGATAATTAACTGGGAAACACAGAGGAATTATATTTCAATTGTGTTTTCAAAAGGACTTAGAATTTTACAGGCAAATTGATTGAGTTGTCCCCTCCCCCAGCCCTGTGATTATGAAAGATTGTCTAATTTACAACATGAACTATGAAGCATATGACAAATCGCTGGCTTGCTTTTATGCATCTTGTTTGTACTTTTTTCCCTGGTAGATATCTGCTTATTGTTTTTAAGTAAACCAAGACATGTATTTTTCAATTAGTCTTTCCCTGGGCCTAATCTAGACAGATCTGCAGGCCAGCACAACACACTGACCCATGAAAATTATATCTGCTGTATTAATTCATTAAGCATTGCAGGATCAAGCTGTAAGATCTCACTCCCTGATAAGATCAGCAGCGTGAGCCGGGTTAGTCTGCATCCCTCCCCTGAAAAGAAAATATTATAGATTGTGCAATGCAGGGGAAACATTGCTTGCTAACACTTCATTTTAATTGTCCTAAATTAGAGCTGAAGACTTACAGAACTGTGCGTGACAGCCAATGAATACCAAATGAATTCATTAGGATCAACGCTGTTACAATGAATAACTAACGAATCTATAACAACGTCTATATCCGTTATGCCTCGGCTGTCGGCTGCAGCAGGGAACCCTGGAGGGAACTATCCTGACCCTGGCTCGCTGAGGCCAGCACACTTTGCCCTGTGCCTGCCTCTAATTGCAGCTCTGAGTGAAGCTGGGTGTCACCCGGATGGCTCAGGGTTAGGGGAAGGGGGCAGGCGGGAGGAGAAGAGGATAAACGGGGCATTGCAGGTGAATTGCAGAGCAGGGCATAGCCATAATACACCGAGCTTTAGGAGATGCTGCCTGGACTCCATGGGACCAGGGATGCAGCTTGAGCCACCTCCTGCCACTCATTCCCACCTCTGGAGGTGTGGAGCCATCCCAGCCCTGCTGCTGTCAAGTCAAGGGAAAAAGGAGAGAAACAGCTTCACTTGCACCTTGTCGTGTTCTTCTGGAGGGAGTCACCATAACTCAAACGGGCTTCCATGTGCTGGGACTGCAGGACAAAGGGATAAAAGGGCTTTTATGACTATGGAGAGTTTTTATACGTTATTGTCTTCCTTATTAGAGGATCTTAAATTTCGGGGGTGGATATTCAGTGAAAGAAAATACAGAAGACAATGTCTCTCCAGTCGTTGCAGATGTGTCTGGTAAGGGAGCCTCAGAGTGGGAAGGCAGGACAACCCTGCCAGAGACCATCTCAGGATGCTGTAGCTGATAACCAAACCATGACCAGACTTCTACCAGCGGGGAGGAGGAAAACACTGTAGTAAAGAATTTCTGCTGAAGGGATGTTCAAAGAAATGCACAGATAACCAGAGCAACTCTTCATTTACCATCACTGCATCAACACTTCCTTCTCAAGTGCTGCCAAATCCTTCTTCCTCTGGTATTTTTTGCCCAGACCCAATCCTTGTGAAGGAGAAGGGAATATTTCTGACTGGAGGAAAGATTTCCGAGGAGCCCAGAAATTTCCATAAGGTCTCAAGATAATGGCATTTATTTCTTTTAAAAGGGATGCCCCGCTGCATGGGGATCCTGCCCCAACATGTGGCCTCAACTTCACCACCCCTCTGTGCTTGGTGCAGCCTTACAGGCGAAGGGAATGAGACCTGGCAAGCGAGCTCTTGTTTGTGCCTCCAGCTTCCTGCCCTACTCCCTAAGCGATAGTCACTGTGCTCAGAAGGGAGAAGGTTTCTAATGCTGACTTCAGCACACCTTCACCAGTACTTTCCACGGAGATACCAGAAATCGCAATGAAGCTGCAGAGGCTGGGAGACAGGTGTCTGCCTGAAGTGCAGCAGGGTACACGCCAAGGGACAACTGCTTCTTAACTTCACTGCAGCAAACCTTTCTGAGCCAGCACATCTCGGTCAATATTTGCAAGTCATTCTGAGGGCTTGGAACAAAAAGCACGGGTTTTGTATGAAAGAAAGTCTTCTTCGTATGAAGAAAGAGGCTATGGAATCCCTGAGGCAGGAGACGAGCTCGGAAAATGGAGGGACAAGGGGTGATATTCCTGTGAAATCTGGGTTGCAGGAGCAGGGCCCCTGCCCTCACTGATGTGCTTTTGGGAAATGTAGCTCGTCCTGGAATAAGAAAGTAAAACCCAAGCATGTGCAGAGCAGCCTCTGTGGTGTGCAGCCTCCGCCTCTGTTCAGGCTGTTTGCAAACTCTCTCTGTGCTTATCATCATGTAATTGAAATAATGCATATTGACAGAGACTTGAAAACAACTGCTCAATTTTCCTTAAAATTCAATTAAACTTCGTTTATTCTGGGGATCGATCCAATTAAAAGGGGGGAAATTTCAGATGGTCCGAGCTTTACAATCCATCTTAACACACCGTGTCTATCACCGTGATGTAATAATTCCCCCAATCAATGCTTTAAAAGCATTTAGCAGTCTTGATAATGAACTTTTGTCAAAATAACCTTACAAAGCAATAAATGAGAGCAGATTAATATGTAGTCATAAAGCTATGAATGGTTTAACACTTTGAAAGGGTTGCTTCATAAATTAGACTGCTTTATTTATTTCTTTATCATAATATCTCTCTCTCTGATACTATTGCCCAAGGTTTTGGTAGACAAGAAGAACCTGGGCTTCTGGGTTCCTTGTTGGGAGAAAGTAGATGGATGAGAACTGAAGGGTGTTGTATCCTGGCCTGGTTTATTGACATTGCAGACAATCCCTGTCGTCACCATGGGCAAAAACAGAGAGGCTGAAACTAAACATGTTGTCATAGCACTGACTGTCAGATCTTGAACAAAGGGATCTCTGTTCAAAGTTCCGGCACGGCTGATTCCCTCCCACTGACCTGGCTCTATCAGACTGCCTTAGGACTACCATAAATGTATGAAAGTCCTTTCTCAACCACTGTGGATTGAGACACACGCTCCATTCTGAAACGGCAAGGGGCTATGCGATGGCTCTTCATTGTGGCAAATCTTCAGGAAATGCCCAGTTTAAATGTTTGTCTTCCCAGTTCCTGATTTGAAATAGTAAATAATTTCCTAAATATCATCATGGCTTCTGGCTGACCCCAGCTGCTCCCATCCTACTTTACAACATCTGTGGATTCCATCCTTTTCTATTCTCAGCTGGAACTTGTTCTGCAATGGTTTCTTGCTTCTCACCTGCTTTTTCACTTCTAACCATGCGCAGCATCTCCCCTAATGCACTCTCAATTTTCTAAAATGTCTGGTCCTCACCAGAAGAATCAAAATTAGCCAAGACCCAGCTTAAAAATGGGAACCTGAAAGGGTACATCACTGCCCAAGACAGGAGCAGGGAGAATGTTGCCCTTCCAAAGGAGGTCATGATCTGCTTGCTCGGAAATGCAGATTTCCATTTTTATATTAATTTTAAGTGCTCTGGCTAAAACTGCCTCCTGGTAAAGTCTAGCGGAGAGCAACCTGTGTGCAAGACCCCACTGCTGGAGACGGGCAGGTGCTTCGAGATAACCTTCTGTATTCTTTTCAAATGCCATGAAAAGTTGCTTGCAGTGTGTGTGTGGTGGTGGAGGGTGACAGCTCGCAGGAGGTGGGCAGAGAGCAGCTTTGCCCTTTCCTCCTCGGGCCCTTTTAGCACGTTAAGGCACTAGGCAAGCTGCCAGCTTCTGGAAAGGAACCCGTATGTTGCAGACCTTCAGCTGCACTGAGGATTTTGCCATCCTGGGGGTCAGTATCCCTCTGGAACAGCAAGCTCCAGGCAGACAGTGAGGAGTCCAGGTCCCCGGGATCTTAACCAAATTTTCTGAGCATCCCACAAGTAGGAAGCCTTAAATGTGTGTATCTAAGGGCAACTTCTCTGTTTTTCAGGGATGCTGTGGCCACTCTGATCTCTTTGCTCTTGCTGTGCAAAGGCGATTCTCCACCTCCTGTGAAAAGGCAGCTGTCTCTGTGGTGGAGCTCAGCAGCCCTCAAACAGCTCAGAGCAGCACCCCGCTATTGCTGAAGACACCAAATGGAGGGAGAAAAACCACTGCGCTGAATGGGAGCTGGAGGGAGAGCGCAGCCTGCACCCATCTCTCCGATGCTGTCAGTCGAAGTGGTTTCATACTATTCTCTTAATCCTTGTGAGTAGCTAGTTCCTGCAAACTGGACGTACGCCGAATCTATACCCCTGATTTACAGACATTTTGCCAGGGCTCAATAAACGTAAAGCACACCAGCACAGCATGAAAAATGGTATCAGCGAGAAAGCTTTTAGCTCAGCAGAGATGGTAGGAAGTGGCAGCATTCCCTTTTTGCAAACTTCCAGTGGAAACATTTCATTTGCACATGGTATTAATGGCAGGAGAAGCAGGCATGCTCCTCACCATCTAATCCGCATGGCCTTTCACGCGATGCTTTCCTCCATCAGGTAGGGTAAGGGAGCTGGGCTGAACAGCGTGAATGCAGCACCTTCCCCTCCCTCAGCAAACTGCAGAGGTGGTGAGCTGTTCAAACCGCTGCCTTCTGAGATGATACGATGCTAATTGCAGCCAGCGCCCTGCTCTTCTGCTTTTTCACTCACTCTAGAAGAGCTTTTCCTCCTGCCTCAGAAACTTGGCTGCCTTTCCCTCGGCACAACCTAGAGCCACACAGATACTTTCCAGAGCAGCTCCCAAGTATGTGCCCAAAATTAACGTGGGGAAATTATAACAAACCAGGAAAGATCATGGGGCAGATACATGGCCTGTTGACCTGGATGGATCTGAAAAAAATGCTGCTGTGCCCTTGCTAGGTACAATATTGACATTAATGAGTTATTTTGTATTATTTCTGACCACTCAAACCTATTGCTAGGCCCTTCACAGAGAAAAAACTACGAGATAAAATGTGTCCCAAGTTTATCGCATTGACTAAGGAGCTGCTTTGCCCCCCCGGTTTGTTTTCTCCACAGCCTGCATGTGCCCCATATTGTTCCCTCAAGACCTATTTCTCCTTAGGGATTTTCAGCAGTTCGTCCTCCCTTTCCCCGTGGCCATCGCAGAGGGATCCAGCCCAGTTTGGGTTCTGATGCCGCCGCTGCAGCAGCAATGCGGAGGGCTCAGCGGTGTGCTGGGGCCAGAGCTGCATCCTGCGGGCAGCTCGATGCTGCTGCACTGAGTTTTCCCCAGGGAAAGATTGGGCCCTTCCTTCCTTCACCTCTAAGAGTTTTAATTTCATGTTTTCATTTCCAGTGGTTTGGTATTTTGGGGTGGATAAGGGAGTACTAAAGCGTGTTTCAGGAGTAATCTATTCCTCAGCATCTGGTCCCTTGTGTCTCTTTTGCTGTTCCTTTGAAAGAAAGGAATATTCAAGCAGTCAAGAAGAAAAAAAAAAGTGATTAAAGCATACTACTAAATCCCAGATAAACGTATGTAAAAAAAAAAAAAATTCCACATGGAATCATTACCTGTTAAAATTAAACTTATTTCTTCTGAGTGTCACCAAAAAAATATTACAATATCCTTCCTCCCTGCCAACCCCACACCTCAAAAAAAAAAAAAAAAGAGATCATTTGGATAATAAAGGTATTGCAGAAGCTTTAAGGACCTGTTAAAATTAAACTTATTTCTTCTGAGTGTCACCAAAAAAATATTACAATATCCTTCCTCCCTGCCAACCCCACACCTCAAAAAAAAAAAAAAAAAAGAGATCATTTGGATACTAAAGGTATTGCAGAAGCTTTAAGGGACTCACAGATCAAACATCATTTGGGAAATTTCAAAGGGTTGTTTCAACAGTATCACTTTCTGTCATTCCTCACTCTGCATCCCTTCTTTTTTATATTTTGGTTCCTGATGAAGTTTCAGCTGCTCCTGAAGTCGGTCCTTGTGTTCTTGGCTATCAAAGAGCATTGCAACATCAACGTCAGAGTTAAACTAAAAAAAAAAAAAACCATCTAAAAAAAAAGCATCCCTTTTCCTTTGGAGATCAGAAAGTCAAATAAAAAGGATGCTGATTTGTGGAATAAAGGGTGGGATTCCCTGCTGAGACGATAGGAATCTTCTGACTTAACTGAGTTAAGATTTGAATATATTTGGCCCAGACAAGGGGAGAAAAAAAATCCATTAGTTTTGAGAAAAGCCTCACACAGTTTCAAAAGGAAATATGTTAATATAATTTTTTTCAAAAAAAAAAAAAGGAAAATAAAAAGATTTGTATGTGTTTCAGAGGCCAGGAGTTTAATACTATCAGCCAGAAGCAAAGAAAGAAATTAAATTACATGACTAGCACGAAGCCTGTCTCCTACTGCCATGACATGGATGAGGAAACAAGAGAGTCCTTGAGCAGCCCTGCTGGATCTGTGGCCATCAGAAAACCACCCCAGCCACCACAACCGGCCATGGTCATCCCTGTGGCACTGCCTGGCCCCTCCACGGGATAAAACTGGCACCTTGCCCTTGCTTTGACTCAGGGTTTGATCCCAAGTAGCCCCTTGGTCTGGTGCCTGGCTCCTGCTCCAGAGCTGCCCCACACCAAGGAGTCAGGAGCTTCCCATCACCCCTGCCTCAGCTTCCCCATGTCTGCAGTGAACCCAAAGTGCTGTTCTTTGTGTGATAGCAGGGACCCTCTGATCCTGGCAGGCAGTTTAATCCCTTCTGACACATCAACCTGATTTACGCCAGCCTGATGTCAGACTGCCCATCCTTCAGCATCCCCACGGCGGTCAAGCAAGGAACGCAAGCTGCACTGATGTGGTGTTACATGAACCAAAGTTTGCTGATGGTCCAGACGCTCACCCCCCTGGTACATCCCTGGTGAGGGCAATGCACTAGCTACGTCCAAGGGAGCAGGCAGGAGTGCTCTGCATCACTGGGCAGATCCCCATGGCCAGCAGCTTCTCCTGCCTTCAAAAAAGGCATTTTCCCAGCTTGCAGCCACCTGGGAGAGGAGATGGTAACATGCACTGGTTGTGGCTTCCTACCACTTGAAATGTTCCCTGCTCATGGCCAGCCTGGTCACATACCTTCTTCCCTGCAAGAGCTTTCCTGCTCCTCCATGCCAGAGCAATGCTGAGGTATGTATGAGGACTCACACAAAAATAATCATAATAGCACGAGAGCCCTTTGTCAGGAGGCCTCAGGAAACACTGGCAGCTGGGGAAAGGTTCAGTCCAGCCATGGAGTGGCTGCAGGCTGTGATGTGGGGCTGTCAGAAGAACAGCTCAGTATTAAATCCTTTTGATGGTTCTGCTGCTGAGAGAAGAGATGATATCTCATCATTAATGGAGTTGAATTAATATAAATTAGCCGAACAGCTCCTTGCTGCTTCCGTTCAGGCAGAGAAAAGGGGTTTATTGGGGAGGCAAAAGCAACGATCCCTTTCACCTCACATTCACTCCACCATCCATAAAGATGCTGCTGACCTCGCAGTCTTATCTCTCCTCCTCCCCTCCCCTGGCAGGACCAAGACGATGTAAAACAAAATGATTATGTGACATCCCAGGAACGTGGGGACTGTCCGCAGCACGGACCTCTGGCAACCTTTACACAAGTGACAGGTGACCTCTCTAAATCAGCCTGGGGAGACTTGAGATTGCTGGGAGGGCTGGAGCCTCCATGGGCTCCGTGGCAGCACCATCACCAGCTCAAGGTTTATAACTTACAGGCAGACCAGGCTGGGGAACAGGAGACACCTCCCGAGAGTCCCAGGATGGGCTCCGAGGGCTATTTCATCTCCTCCTCTGCGCCGTATCCTCCTTCTCCTTCATTCTGAACTGTGAGTTTTGTCATTCTATCCCTCTCACACACAGGCAGGGACAGCACTGAGTGATTACCGCAGCCCTGTTCAGATTTCCCAACTGGTTTCCAGCCTGCACGGCCAGCAACGAGCACCAGAGAAACTGCCATGAGCTGACTGCAAGGGAACTGCCAAACTGATGCACTAAAAAAAAATTAGCAGACTTTTGAAGGCAAGAAGGGTTATTTCTTTAGTCTGCAGGTGACAATTACTTAAGAGCAAACCTAAACCTTAAAGCACGTTTTGGCAAGTGCTTGAAGGTGGCAGATTGTCTGTCTGCGCATCGGGGTGAAATGGTTCCATATGTCAGAGCATATACCCGGCTCATTTTTCAAAGCTATAAAAGGCAGACAGGACCGACAATGTATATTATATTATGCAGTTTTAAAAGCTACATTAAAAGAACATCATTAAGGTTGCAGAGCCAAGCACTCAGACAGTAGCTGTGTCATGCCCGAGGCTGCCTGCCCAGGTCCATTTGGATCCCTCCTGCCTATGAATGTGACATGACACAGTCTAACAGTATGCGTTGAGGCATTTTCTCCTTCTCCCCGTGCTGGACATGGGATGGATGGCTTGTCCCATCTTACAGAGTGTTTCCTACCCTGTTACTGTCTTTTTGCTGTAGCCATGGGCTTGTTCAACCACAGCCTGGCAGCAACAGCTACAACCCCGGCAGGTTGGTGCTACCTCCACAGCCTCACCTCCAGGAGCTCTCTGCCGTGGAGCACCTGGCTGTTGAGCAAACACCACCGACTGCCCTGCAGGCAAAGGCCTGGGGCCGGGCTGCCCTTGGAGAGGAGCCCCGCCAGGCACACGCACACATACACCCTGCACAGTGTCCAGAGACA
>NW_010404071.1:74514-74858 GCF_000710305.1 Buceros rhinoceros silvestris | reverse complement strand
ACCACAGCTGGTGCGAAAACGCCTGCACGCTGCAAGAGGGGAAGAGTGCTGCTGCTGTCTGGCTTGGAGGAGGAAAAGAGAGAGAGAGAATGCAAATGAACTAATTTCTTGTTCTAAGACCTTTTCGCCCCTTTGCAGCTGCTTCTGATACAAAGGCAGAACCTTATCTCCCTGTTGCACAGATCCAGCGCTACAAACAACTGCCTTGTTGTAATGCACAGAATGTGTGGCATCTGACAGCAGCCCACACAGAGCTGGGATGTGAGCGGGAGGCACATTCCCTTCCAATTTCTGCCCAGCTTCTTTTTTATTCCCTCTCTCTTCCTCCTTGAACCTGCAGCTAG
>NW_010404071.1:73882-74339 GCF_000710305.1 Buceros rhinoceros silvestris | reverse complement strand
GAACCGCATCCCCACAGACCGTGTAGGCAGCAGCAGTGCAAGGAGTCTCATCTTTCTCTCTGCCGATCCTCCTCGTATCCCGTGCCGCACACGGCAAACAGCTCCTTCCACCTCTGATCACAGGGCACGAGCAGGGCATGCAGAGAGCAGAACAGACATCTCTTCCCCCATCGCAGGCCTCACAGCTCAGGCAGTTTTAGGGAAGGGGGAAGATGATAAGGTTACAATCCACCCCAAAAAGCAGTTGCTAATCAAAGATGCTGACATTTGAGCTTAGACTCAGGAGTCCTACACCAGCAGCTCAGATGTCCGTGTCTCTAGTGCTATAAGGTGTCTCTAAGGCCTGTGTCAGAATCAGAAAATCACAGAATTGTTTTGGTTGGAAGAGACCTCTAAGATCATCGAGTCCAACCATTAACCAAAGCGTTGCTTTTTGAGCACAGAACAGTGCAGATGA
>NW_010404071.1:73175-73763 GCF_000710305.1 Buceros rhinoceros silvestris | reverse complement strand
CCCTGCCAGGTCACTGCTCAGCCGTGTCCCTCAGCACCACATCTACACATCTTTTAAATCCCTCCAGGGATGTGGACTCCGCCACTGCCCTGAGCAGTCTGTTCCCATTCCACATGTAAAAAACTTTTTTTCTAATATCCAGCCTAAACTTCCCCTGGTGCAACTTGAGGCCATTTCCTCTTGTTCCGGGGGAGAAGAGACCGACACTCACCTCGCTACAAGCTCCTTTCAGGGAGTCGTAGAGAGCGAGAAGACCTTTCCCGAAGCGGACTCCGCCACTGCCCTGAGCAGTCTGTTCCCATTCCACATGTAAAAAACTTTTTTTCTAATATCCAGCCTAAACTTCCCCTGGTGCAACTTGAGGCCATTTCCTCTTGTTCCGGGGGAGAAGAGACCGACACTCACCTCGCTACAAGCTCCTTTCAGGGAGTCGTAGAGAGCGAGAAGACCTTTCCCGAAGCTCCGTTTCTCCAGCCTAAACAACCCCAGGTCCCCCAGCCACTCCTCAATAGGACTTGTTCTCTAGATCCTTCGCCAACTTCGTTGCCTTTCTCTGGACACACTCCAACATCTTAATGTACTTCTTGC
>NW_010404071.1:72413-73020 GCF_000710305.1 Buceros rhinoceros silvestris | reverse complement strand
GCTCTTCCCCAAATATCATAATCTTTACAAATTTCAGTATGTTTATATTCAAGTTTCACTTTGAGGCAGGAAACTGCTAGTGTAAAGCAGATGGGAACAGTACTGTCCCCCCCAGATGTTCAAAGCAGAGAGCCTGAGCCTACGAGTACGCACTTCACCTGCAGAGAGACAAACAGCTCTTTTTTCTCTTCGTTTTTGCAATCTGTATTTTTGTCTACTTCATACAATGTCCTACAAAAACTACAGAGAATTGTAGTTCTCTGAGCAAATGTGGAACTTCAGTGTAAAAGAGGAGACGAAAAGAGACAAATACAGACAGATTGCCGAAGTCTTGCAGGCATGTGCAAGGCAATTTCTTCTAAGAAAGTTTGGAGGAAAGAAGTTAATAGTGGAGGTAAATGAAAAGTTCAGAAAAATTCAACACAATTTTATGCTACAGAAAGAAAGAGAAGATGGGTTAAAATGTGAAAAGGCGTGTTGATGGATTCCAGGAGATAATAGTGAGAGTTTCCTGTTTAACACAGCAGCTGTCCGTGGAGGAGAGAGACCTGGGCTCTCAAGCCGGCCATGCAGTGCAACCCGCAGATTGACTGCGAGGAGTTGCCGT
>NW_010404071.1:62232-72317 GCF_000710305.1 Buceros rhinoceros silvestris | reverse complement strand
GAATGAACAGCATTTTACTGAGCATTTCAAACCTCGTCAGTAATTGCTGTTCAAGAAGAGCCACTGAACCCAGGACACAAGAAAAGGAGTTTACTGGGATGCTGAGGGTCATTAAGAACTTCTCTAGACAAACGTGAAGAAGCTGGTTTGCTTAACCAGGAAAAAAAAGAAAGAAAAGAGAGAGGTGATATGATCATCTCAGAGCCTATCTGCCCAGGCAGGAAAAGAATTAGATAAATTGAAGGGCAAGGATCAACTGCACAGGAACTGGACACGTAGGTGTGCAATGTAGCGTTGGCTTCAAGCCATCGGAGCAGGAATACTTTTGACGTCTCTTCAAACATAAATAGTAGAAGACAGATAACAAGCTGCTTGCACTTCGTTTGAAGCCAGAGATCCCATAATGCTGGTGTTCAGGCAGAACACCAGCCTCCGTGGGACCAGCAGTGCTGTGGGACACAGCGCTGGTTAGAAAACCCTGTGATCTGCCAGCACATGCTCCAGGAACACGATGGGATTCAAGGGCTACACACCTGCTGAAGTGGGAAGTGCTCACCGGGAGGCATCTGAGTAGATCCTCCTGAGGATCCTGTTGTTCCCTGACACAAGAAGGCTTCAGGGAATTAAATTTGGGGTGGTCTCCACCATATCCACACACACACTTTTCAAGCTCCCACAATTTACAAGCTGGTGATGCTAAGGCAGGAGATGGGAGGCACTCATCACTTCTAAGGGAAGGGAGCATTTTCTTGAGTTCACGTATTCCAGGTAGTTAGATAAAATTACTGTTTTCCCCGCCAGAATCACTCAGCTACCACAAATACCTTTTGTGCCACACAGAATTCTTCCTAAATGCCCCAGATCTGGAGAGTGGGGGGAGACAGAGAGAGGGAGAAGGAGACAATCATTGCTTCGACCCACTCCTCCGAGTTGCAGGAACAGGAATTTGCTCTGCAACTGGAATGTGGCTGCTTAATAGGGCCACAGAAGCGAAGAGGCTGCATCTGTAATGCTTCTGTCAAAGCAAATGAGGTCATTAACAGACGAGTTCAGTGATGGAATTGTCTCTCGTAGTATTTATTATATGGTCCTTTTCCTGACACCTCCCACTGAGAGAATATTAAATATTTAATGCACACCAAGGCTCTGCTCATTTTTCATTCCCACTTCAGCATTTCAAGTTGGCTCCAATCTGCTGCTAGCTATAAAGTCGACTGGACAATGGACCATAATGAATTAACTCTTTGGAAGCCACCGTAGCATTTACAGGACTGCCAAAAGACTGGGTGCTTTATCATCTCTGACTCATGCGTGTGCTCTAGAATTCAATCCTCAATTCATTAAAACAAAGCAGGGGGAGGAGGGCGAGGGTGGAGAATTTGGGAAATAGGTTTCAGGAACCATAAATAAATAAATAATGAAGGGGGGATGGAAATGTTAGCCTGTCAAGGTGACAGGGGGTTATTTACTCATTATTTCTGGAACTGCTATCTCCAAAAATTAAAGTTGCTCATGTGCAACATAACAGTCTTCAAAATCCTGAGCGTCACAACCAGAATGAACCACTGATCCTGGGGTAAAGTGGAAGCAAGATCTTTGAGAAAAATCTCACAGCCCTGGTCATTACAAACCTAAACCCGATCGCCCGGAAAAGCAGAGCAGGGTGTTTCCCATGGTATGGCACTTGCTGTCCAGCTGGCCAAGCACAAAGTTAGTCCTGCCTCGTAGCTGAGCCCTCCCAGGATGACTATATCCTTTAAATGTCAGCCTGAATGCCTAAACTTCCAACTGCATCTTTGAAAATCCCCGAAATGTTTAGTTAGACGGCGCTTTGAGAGGAGAAGGTCTGTCTACCTAAGGTCATGGTCCTCTTTGAAGTTTTGCTAGATAGTCCTGGTGATTATAATACCTAGAACTCCTTCTCACCACACCTTTCCCCAAAAAGGGAGAGTCTATGTAGAAAACCATATACACATGATGCCTACAGGCTGCTGGAGTTATAGTCAGTGTGTGAAAGGGACTTTTTAAGGTGGCATCTGTCAGGGCTTCAGCTGTTCCATCTCCATCCCCTGCCAGACAAAGGCATTTACGAGCAATATTTTCCCAGGGCAATTACTCCTTTTATTTACTGCTCCTTTTCCATCTCCCTACAACATCGGCAGATCTGCAGATTCTATCATGCACGTGGCCCCAGGACCACGCTGGGCAGAGAAAGGCATGGAAGTACAGCCCTGCTGTTTTCACCCACAGGGCAGAAACTTCACGGAAATCGAACCGTCATGCACTTCTGCTTGAAAAAAGATCCACTGGCAAATTACTCCTGCTTTTAGACTTATAAGCTCCCATTTGCTTATCTGGCTGACACTATCTGTCACTTTTACTGAGATACCAGGAAATCTGATTCCCACTCACGGTGCGAAAGCAACCTGTATGCGCTTGACCTTTTTAATGTTTTGTAATTTGATTGGGTGGCTATTCCCATATTTCCTTGTCACCAGCCCTAGTAATCTGAGAGGCAGAAGTGGAAAAGACAGCCAGTAAAAATACAAGCAAACACAAGTGGGAATTAGTTGAGGCCTTGGGATGCCAAAATTACTCAAAGCTACATCCTCACGGAGAGCGTGGCCAAACCGCAGCTCGGCTCGGTTGCTTGACGCACTAACCGTACAGTGAGGCCCCACAGGCTTAATTCGAGGTTCAGATCCTGTGCTGGGGTTGGAGCTCTTTGCTGATGAGCTGTTAGAAGTGTGATTTTTGAGTTCTTGTTTTATACTGTTGCCCTGCCCAGAAAGCCACAGCGTGAACGCCCTTACACCACTCTAACCCTATATATCCCTTACACGAGGGATTAATAGCATAGGAAAGGTTATACGGGGTATTGGTACCAGCACGTCAATACAGCAAACTGCTAATTACAGAGGTGCCTCGGTTTGTCTTCTGACTGTTGTACCTCAAAACTGGGACTGCTCAAATGAGCAAAACCAACCTGGACAGGAACAGGACTGTCGGTAACACCGCTTCGAGGCTCCTCTTGTTCCGCACCCACAAGGGCAGTTGTGCAGATGAGAGCTTGCCCAAGTGCAAAGTCCGTCTGTGGAGACAGTGCGCTTTTCCGGGTATTTTCCCTCCGACAGAACAGGAACAGTGATGAGGGGAAAGTGTAACTTGGTGCTTGAACTCACGAATGACAGGTTCTGGGAGAGCAAAGGAAATTTAGAAAGTTTCTTACTAAACTTGCCTCAAAATGCTTTCTACTGTCAGACCCGCTAAACTCAACTCCCCATGTGGTTTTATGCTGAATAAATCACACTCCTCCACAATTAAAATTCTTTCAATTCCCGCACCAGGAATCCCAAAGAAATGCCACACATTTTCTCATAAGCCATTGTGGCACGCAGGCGTTTCTCTTCTTACAGACACAGGCACTCAGCTCTGGGTCGGAGTTTGAGAGCATCTCCTGCTGCCACCGGCCGACGAAAGACCATAACCAGTTGTTCGGTCTGTGCAGAGGGATCCCAGAAGCAGAAGCCCCCCCACACACGCACTTTTTTTTTTCTTCCTTTCAACCAACCTATCCCTACAGATCGATTCCAGCCCGGCGCAGAGTGCTGGTAAATACACCCGCAGTAGCTGCAGCAGTTGGCGTTTTCAAATATTCATCTTTTCAAAGGATGGCTTTTCTCCCCCAGCCCCTCAGCAGAGAGCTTTGCTCGTTCCTGTGCTCAAATCGCCTGCCGCAGATACTCAGTTTTTGACTTAAAATATCCCCTTTCACTCCAGTGACTGTATAGAGAGAGACAACAGCGCAGAACCTCCCCGTATCAGTGTCCATTATGGCAGCCGTATGCTTTACTTATTTATGGGGATTTGGCCATCTCTGTCTCCAATCGTTAATACAATGCCACGGATTTGAATGGGTACAACTGAAAAGGGCTCCTAAAGGGAGCCTTCTGCTTGTGGAGCAGCTGCTTGGCTTCCAGTGGCTTTCACTCACTGCTTGGAGTGAAAATAACTGCTCTTTTTTTCATCATTTCACCCCAAAACAGCCTACTGAGAAGAGATCAAACTCAGGCACCAAACTCCTGAAAAGCAGAAGGTGCTTGGTCCTTCCAGTCGAAGAAAACTTGAGCTGTTTGGGACACAGGATTTTCCTAGATCAGCCAGCAAGATGAGGACACCAAACAGCTTAGGTTCTAAGTATTGAGTTCTGGTTCTATAAAGCACCTCACAAAAGGGGGCCTCCAACCAAGGGCTTAATGGTCCTGGAACACCTTATTTTAGTAACTGCTGTATAATTGTGTTAGTATTCCCTAAAGCGCCTATCCAGCGACGCTTCTGCCCACCACTGAGTACTGCATACAAGCATTTCAGTTGAGCCCTTTCTTGTAACCCTCGCATTCCAGTTCTGGAGACCTTGATCATTCTTCTGTCCCATTTTAGATTCCTAACATCCATAAATGACCTTCCCAGGGGTTACAGATAACCTGTGTTTTGCAACACCAGACCCTCCCTCTGCAAATAATTAGCTGTTTCTGGGACAGAACTTCCCAATCCATGTTGAGGCAATCTTTGCTCTGGAAGCATTGCTAGTATCCCAAGGAATTCCAGCTTAAAGGATTCCTGGAGACAGTAGGAAACATGCTGTCTTTGGTCCCCAAACTTGGCATGATTGCAGTGTCTCTGTGCTGATACTTTATTTTCCTGAAGCTGAAGGTGATGCTCACTGTATCATCATGCAAATGTACTTAAAAAAACCCAACATACTGGTGTTTCTGTCCACATTTTGCATTCAGGTCCTCATTTGGACTAGTTTAAAATTCAGGGGATATTTAACAGGGCAGATAAGCCAGGAGAAGTAAAGACATGACTGGAGTAACTGTCAACTAATACCAAGATCAGAGTGACATGTGGGCTTTAAATGAAGCACATTTCCCAGGACCAGACAGGTAAAAGGTGAGGGAATATCCATCAAGTGTGTCATTATAGTGTTATTTCTCTTTATGTGACAGAGTGCTCAAGGACTAATGTCTGGAGAAGGGGGATTCCTACGCTACAAAACCCAGCATATTAATACTGTCATGCACTTCTTGTAATCAAGCGTGGATGAAGGCATGGTCCAGTTTGGTTGACGACAGGTGACCATACACATAATCACTATAAAGAAAAACAGCTCATGGACTGAGACCTCTGTCAGTTCAGTACACGCAGACAGGATGGTTCCCATCTAACGGTGGTAACAGACTGTGAGAGCAAAAAGCCACTGGACACCCAAACCCCACGGACAGTCAAAGGGTGCTGGGCAGCTTCATGGATGGCTCCTGACCTGTCTCTAGATCAGTCCTGCCAATGAGGGGCAGGCAAGTGACCGGTTCTCGTCTAATCAGCAGCACAGCTTTTTTTTTGTCTTCCCCCAACTCCTTTTGTGCCTTTTCTTTCCTCTCTGGCTCTTGAGCACTGATGCAAGAATTTCAAGCCACATCAACCCTGATGTAACTCCGTTTGATTTACTGGCAGCTGGAGGCTATTCTTAGCCTCCCGTCATGCTGAATGGCAGATGCTATGAAAGTCCTGTTCCTGCCCCGACAAATCTCAAGTTAAAATAAAGGTAGCAGAGACCTTTAGACACAGGAGCAAGTCACGAGGGAGGAAGAATCTGGAGAGCTCCCCTTGAATTTAAACAGTAGGGGCACCAAGCACATTTACCATGATCTGGATTACAGTGAATAACAGCACTTTGGAGCTGAGAAAACTCTGCTGCTTCAGGATGGTGACAGTAATGCTGGCTGCTAATGCAGGTGGACAGATTTCTTGGGCATCCAGTTAGGCTGTGTGCCACCGATGGAGTGCTGTAGCAGGTCCGTGGCAGGTGGGTCATGGCTGTTATAACCAGGCAGATCTGCCAAAGGTCCACGGGCTGCAGAGAGAGCCACGGCAGCAGAGCTCTGTGGAAGTATGGGTTCACCGCTCACCAGCAATTCCCTCAAAATGAGGATGAAGAAAGAATCTAGAGGCCAAAAAGGCAGCTCTCTTCCCTGGTCAGCTCAAATTTTTATTTGTGGATGCTGAAAAGCCAATAGCAATTTGTTCTGGGCCAGGTAACGTATTTCAGTTCAGTTTGAGCATTTTAATTAAAGTGAATGGATGTTTTGAAGTGCCAAATTAATTTGAACTGAAAAGTCTAAATGTTCATTTTACAAAGACTGAAAAGAAACACTGAATTAACATGTTAAAATGTTAACTGGTTAACATTTTTTTATACAAACAGTTTACCCAAAACAGAAGCTTGTTCATCAAAATTTCCTGAAACTTGGCATAAACCTTGACCCAAACCTTGACCCAGGATCAGTGCCAGGATTTGCTACTAAATATTGTCGCTGCTTTTTTCTATGTAAACCTCCGAAACAGCGTGCAGGACTTTCATTTTCTTGGGTGTCTGCAACAGATATTTCACCAACAGGGACTGTGGTGCTGCAGCTTTCAGTCCTCTCTGAGGAACCTCGGTGTTATCTCCACTGGAGCAGTGGCGGGTGGGAGTTGGCTTCTCTTTCTGTTCAGTTTGGACAACTCCAGGACAGCTAGTGTAAGTGGTCATAGCTCCACTCCAAACATCAGCTGGTGTTATGCTGGCTGAGGATCTGCTCCTACATCTGTTCTCCAGTTTTTCAGCTTCTTCAAGCATCGGAAAGGTGGCAAAGTACAGGACTTATTGCATGCAATAGAACATTGTAAAGTGATTTGTGGCTGCTGAGGAGTCCTTCCATCGACTGCAGGGCTGTGGCTCAAACCTTTGATCAGTTCTATCACTTCTCAGAACAGTGGGACTGGTGCATACATGGGGAAGGTGGCAGCTCTGTGCTCTCAGCCCCACGGGTCCACTTTGACCTTGACTGAGTCAGGACTCGGTTGCCATGGTTGTAAAAAAGTGATAAGACCATTTACTGCAATGTGATTAATATGGAAAATGTCAAGGATCATCCTGATTAATGACAGATGATGTCAGAGGGGAAGGAATTGCATATAATAAAACAGATTTTTTTTTTTTTAGTGGGTTCAACTGGGTTACAAGCTGCAACCTTGAGCCTTTTTTGTGATTTTATGTGAATGAAAGAGCATGCTGAACTGCTATGTGCTCAGCCATCGTTTTGGTGAAATGGAGAAAACATATTAGGACATCCCAGATGTGGAAGGAGGCTGCCCGGTGGGATTAGCAGACCCAACTCTCTGTGGTTCTCTCTAAAGTCAGATGGAAAGAGAACACTTTCCAGAGACCTAGAGGTGAAGTTTGGGGAAACCAGGCAACCAGCTCAGCCTAGCTCAGCAAAGGTGGGTGGATATGAGATGTGAGGAGGGTCAGACAGCAAAAATCCACTGTGGACCAGGTGCATAGCAAGTGGGTCATTGCTGCTGGGAGCCCAGGCTGGCACTGACTACAATGCAGCCCAATCGGGCACTTTCACTGTAAGGAGATTTGCAGGCTCACTGTCTCCAGCCCTGGCGAGATGAGATGTTTGTGTTGACCTTGGCTTGGTTCCCCCACTGCTCGTGCTGGCATTTGCACCTGCGCCAAGCAGAGGGAGAACACCACTGTTGCGGTGCAGCAGCATTCTGCATCCTCTCCAGTGAGGATGCACAAAGTCTTTTACAATTCCACCCACCAGACCCAAAGCAGCCTCTGTGCTGATACAGCACCTAACATACAGCCTTCATCCAGGACTGGGCTCTTGATCTTTCCAGTAACACGCAGTAAAGGTGCCATTTTTCACCATGGATTAAATGTGTCAGTGCAGTTAACCTGGCCAACTGCAGTCTGCGGTGATTATATTCTGCTAAAAGAGAGACCTCTGAGAGCAGACTTGGAGTCCTCGTTGCATCCTACCTTGCACGACTACGCGCATTCCCATGTGCATAAACCGGTGAGTACCGGCGGACCCGTGCTGCAGTGCAGGGTAGGAATGAGAAGAGAGATTCCTCAGTGTTTACAGATCCTGTGGAAAAATAATATTTTCAAGTAATCTCTTCAGCTCAGCCTTTTCCTTAGTGTTTGCATGATGTTTGGAACCTGTAAGATTATATCAAAGAGCACCAAAGCTCTGGCAGTTTGTGCCACCCCGTGTTTGTGGGCAATGAGACTAGATATAAAAGAGATTTTTTACAATGAAGGTGGTGAAACACCGGCCCGGGTTGCCCAGAGAGGGGCTAGATGCCCCATCCCTGGAAACATTCCAGGTCAGGTTGGACCTTGGAGCTCTGGGCCTCCTGCTATAGTTGCAGATGTCCCTGCTCACTGCAGGGGGGTTGAACTGGGGGAGCTTTAAAAGTCCCTTCCAATCCAAACCATTCTGATTCTATGATTCTACAGCAGTTGTGCATCTGCACAACTATATAGTGCACAACTACCGAGCAGATGCACAATGCACCACAACGCACAATTCCCAGTACACCATGAGGCAGGATAAGCTCTGATAGGAGTAAGTTTTGCCCTTGGAAGACTTTATTTTGCTCTGGATTTTACTGACTGAGATCTCCAGCTAAGGCTTTCCTCAATTCTGAAGCATTTATAAGAGCTCTTATAAATGTTTCAGATACAAGAATTCACGTGAGCAGAGATTTTCCCACTGCGGTGTTGTTCTCTCTCCCCAGCAGAACCTTTAGTCTTTACAGAATTTCTCAGGGGGCATGTGAGAGTGGCACTTTGTCAAAGCTTGCTGGAAACCAGCTAAACCCTTCCAACATATTGGAAGTGAGGAACAGACCCAGCCCGCGCGTGAGCACGAGCCCCTAACGGTAAGGCTTAGATGAAGAAGCAGTTACCTTTTCTGAGTCCAAGGGATATTATTAGAGAAAACCTCCAGGAGAACAAATGCTGCTTTTGTGCGTGAAGCAGAAAATGTGAGGCTTGGGTTATGAAATCAAACCTTTATCTTTAGGGCGGGATTGGGCCCCTGAGCACCCTGCGGTTCTCAGTAGTGGCTGCATGATGTCGTTTCCTCATTTGCCTCCGGGGATCCCTGTAACTAAGGGAACCATTTTGTTTTGCAGACTGAGAAGGGGATCAAATAGTTGAACCCTTAGTAAACATGCAAACACAACTGGTTGTCTTTGATGATTTGTTAGCTTGGACCTGAGCCACCAGACCCGGGGACTGCAGCCCAAGTTCCTAGTGCTCTAGAGGATGACACGCAGAGCAGCAGATCAAAGTCAGGATGAGCGAAGCTGTTATCAGTTGGAGAGGCGGCCAGAGGGGTTTCCAGGAGGAATCTTCTTAGAATATCTCCTGCCCATTTTGAATCTGGCAATCTTGGCTGAACCTGAGTCACCTACTTAATAAAAATTCCATGTTCAGTCCACAGAAACGCTTCCAGCACAATTAGATCAATTTCCTCTAAGTAGCAATAAATGTGTTTTCCTTTAAAAGGCCACCACAAGCACATTATCACAGCCTATAATCCCCATTCTCTCTATTAGCTCAAAGTACATCCTAAAGGCCAAGGGTCGCAGCTAAAGACTAATCAGTCTCATTAGCCTGTCTAATTTATCTTAACTAGGGGGACACAAACACACTAAAACTGTTAGGGAGACTTTTTGATCAGGATATGGGAGTCATTCATCAGGGTCCTGCAGCTTCCAGAGACAGGAAGGAGAGAAATGACCCAGGGACAAAACCATCCTCCGAGGATGCTCTGCAGCAAGCTGCACCCACGCAGGCAGGACAGGCCAGAAACCCACCCAGAGGCTCCTGCTGTCCTGCCGGGCAACATCCCAGCAGGCTGGGGGGAGGCATGGAAAAGCATCTCCTTGTTCTCACCCACACGCCACCCAGCAGCTTCACTTCTTCCTTGCTCAGGCTCCGCTTTGGCACAGCGCTCAGTGGGCTGGGAAGGGTTTGAGTCCAGCTGGTTAAAGTTTAACCCTTCCCCAGCTGCGAGGGCTGTGTCAGCCACCACAGTGCCTGGGGAACACAAGCTGCCCGTCCTTCTCCCACATGCATCACTCTCCTGTCAGCTCCCAGCTCTCAGCACCTTCCCGGCTGCATCTGATGCCGCTCCTGCGGCTTTGGCGGGGTGGGCAGCCCCACCCCTGCTGTC
>NW_010404071.1:59478-62158 GCF_000710305.1 Buceros rhinoceros silvestris | reverse complement strand
GGGAGGCCCAGCCCCATCCCTGCTGTCCTGCCAGGCGGGTGGAGAGAGGGATAAGGGACACAGTGCTCAAATACAGCTGGAAGCAGCATGAGAAAGGGAAAATTAAGCAAAAAATGAACTCTTGTGGAAGCACTTTTGCCTGTGGTTATCCAGATAGGTGTTTTAGATGCTACCAGCCCAACAGCAGAGTCCTGCTCCTCAACCTCACTCTTCAACCACAGCAGGCGATGTGAATTCCCTCACCCACAGCTACTGTCCAGGGGCTGGGCTTTAGCAGCCCAAGGCAACAATGCAAATGCTGAGGCTAGTTTCCAGCCCATGGCTCCAACCCATGTTTTCATCCAGAATGCTGCTGGCAGGGAGGAATTTCAGAATTTGTGCTGCCAGCGCATCTTTGTCAGATATTAAAAGACAAGGAGATTATTTAAGATTATTAGATATAGATTATTCAAGGAATTTCAATAGGAGGAGACTCTGAATCAAAGTCACCTCTTGAGACTTTCCTGGGCAAAAGGAAAAGGTTATCCCTCAGATCCCTACTTCTGTTCTAGAAATACGTGGCTCCAGAATAGTTGCACATCCAGTGACAATGAGCCATGGAAAGGAAAACGTTGCTATTACAGACCCTCCTCCTCATGCACGACCCTTGTTTCTGTATCAGATGTGTTCTCACCCTGCAACACCAGAGTGCCTCAAGATGCAGCCGTGCAAACAGAGCTGAGCTGTTTAAACTCAACCAAAGTCCAGCTGCTGCGCAAACCTTTCATCACCCAGCCAAGGGGCTGCCAAGGACAACGGTCATGGCAGAAACGCTCTTTGGGCACCCATCTTCCTCTCTCTCCATCGATCACCTGCCGTGCACAGGTCACAAGCGCCGAGGCTGACACAGTGGAGTTCGGGAGGCTGCCAAAGGACTTGTGGCCTGGGATTTCACACGGGGCAGGAAGGTTTGAGGTGAATAACATCATATGAACAGGTTAAACTTCGAAGGTGCAATGTCTCTGATAAGAGGATTCATAAAGTGTCACAGCAGTTTGTGTCGCCCTGTCCCATTTTTTGTCTTCTACTTTCTCACTTCCAAGATACTTGAATGGGAAACATTTAGTGAGGAATTATCTTCACTGCACCTTTTGCTGCCAGAAGCGTGTGGCAGTCGTGCCGCGTTGCCCACTCAGGCTAATCCTGGCAGAAGAGAGGGGAAGAGGTGGTGAAGGTACACCTCAAACTCTGGAGCTGTCTCTTGTTCACTATTTCTTTAGTCCTGTTGGTGAATCGTCACAGGTAGGACAAAACTGCAGCCAGGGCCACCTGCTGCAGCCTCCTGGGTAATTGCCCCCACTGCAAGCACAGGTACAAGACTTCCTCACTCAAACAACCGGCTGAACAACCTCTTCCAGGTTTATTTTTAGAGAAACTGTGGCCGTCATAATTCCTGTGCACAGAAATTAAGCAGATAGGTTTTGTACAGGAAATCTTAAGAATGCCAGTCTGCTCAGATGTCTGTCTTAAATCGTGGTTGCATTAAGACTCCTAACTTGGACTTAAACAACCCAGAGCATTTGGCACATGTCCTCTCCACTGAGGGAAAGCCAGCTCACTGATCTCAGGTACGCATGTAGCTGTGTGCAACCTTGAAGGTGGTAAGAAACATTCCTGTTTGTCTCAGTTCATCAAAGCAATCAAGGATGTGCTTAGTTTTAATCACAAACTTACACCTCGTCAAAGCTAAGCACTAATGGATAGTCACCACTTAAATCTGTTTCAAATGTTCATGGACATCACATCTGATTTTGTTTTCCTTTTTTGCTTTACTTAAGACTAGTGTGTGACACCACCCACGAGTTTTTAACAAGGAAGATTTAGTTCAGTCTTACGTGGCCAGGCTCCTTTGGGCAGGATACAGCTCACCTAACTCAGCCCGTCCAGGCCAGGCACGTTATCCAAGTTGGTAGCCGAAGCTTCTTCTGTAATCAGGAGAGGAGATGGACACCCCCGAAGGAGGATTCATCCTTTCTGTCTGGGGCAAGTATCTCAGGGCAGATGAATCAGTTTGTGGAGATCCCTGCCTGTTTCCCAGGACAGCCAAGGAAGTCTAGACTGTAAGATCGCATTAGTCACTTAACTTCTTGGCAGAAAAAAAAAAAATTGCACCCTAGACATTTTTGGGGCTGTAAGGTTAGGAGAGATGAATCCAGGTCTCACTCTCAGAGCCACACAAGCCTTGCTGGGCAGTGAGTTATCAGTGAGTTATTTCCCAAGAGCAAGGGTGGGAAATGCCCTCTCGTGTTCCCGAGCTCTGCTCTCAGCCGTCTCCCACATCATTAAAGAAGACACAGGTATGGAGCTGGAAGGGGAGTACACAGCCAGGTCCTTGTGTTCCACACACATGGAAACTTGCAGGGCCAGATTCCCAGCTGAAGATCCTGCCCCCCAACTCTCAGGCGTATTTATTCCAGCATTAATCAGAAGGTGGGGTGGAAGCACTCGTAATGTCCTGGCAATAAGGAGGAAGGTGAGAAGTGGAGGAGATGGAGGGGAGGGAGGGAATTTCATTTGTTGAGATGATGGAGTGACTCCTTCAAATGAAAAATTAATAATGATTAAAACAATGCTTGAGACTGTCCGTTTACATTTTAAAGGTGTATTATCCCAACCAAAGGGGTCCAGTGAGAGCACCTCT
>NW_010404071.1:40195-59345 GCF_000710305.1 Buceros rhinoceros silvestris | reverse complement strand
CTGCTGATTACCGTCTAGCTTTCCATTTTCATACAACCTTGAAATACAATAAAGTCAATGTATGCACAAGGATTGTCTTTTTCTGATGGATCAAGTGATGTAAACGGAATCTGTGTCTACATCCCATCCTACACCACTTCCCTTTTAGAGAAATGAGAGGAGGCCCCGTGTCCACCCAGCATGCTCTGTGTTTCTGGCGGTCAGAGGCAAATCACAGAATCACAGAATGGGTTGGCTTGGAAAGACCTTTAAAGCTCTTACAGTCCAACCCCCTGCAGCGAGCAGGGACACCTGCAACTAGCGCAGGTTGCTCAGAGCCCCAAGGTCCAACCCGACCTGGAATGTTTCCAGGGAGGGGACATCTAGCCCCTCTCTGGGAAACCTGGGCCAGTGTTTCACCATCCTTATTGTAAAATATTTCTTCCTTATATCTAGTCCATCTATCTAGATATCTTCCACCTCACCTTCTCGTTATCCTCACATCTAGGCTATGCTATATCTAGTCTATCTAGTCTATGTCTAGTCTAAATCTGCTGAGTACAGGAAATGTGCAAAACTCTCAACTCCTCTGAATAAAGACATTTTATAGAATTTAATTCCCACAGCAGCAACTGATGGCTTTATTCTGCCGCCTCCTCCTCCTCCTCACAGCATCCATGCTGTTCTTCCTACAGCAGCACCACAGCATTTCCTTTGCTGGAGATCACACTGGCTAGTTATTTTGCAATGCAGATAAACCCTCTCTGCACCCCATGTCCAGGGGAGAGAAAGAGAACAGATCCCTTTTGGAAATCAGCTGCTTCTTTCTTACATGCTGCCTTCCACTGACACAAGGACATCACACAAAATATCCTCCCGTTCCAGATCTTACAGCCAAGAAGCTTTTGCTGACTGCATAACCTTCACTAACCTGAAATTCCCGAGTAGTCCCAGGAGCTCAATGCATCTTGGAATAAAATTTTTGTAATGTCGTTTCAGGGTATTCCTAATCCAGAATTATGGAGGAGGCCTGGGTCATGGGAATTGAGTCTGACACTTGACAAATACTTGGCTTTGTGTAAATGGACAGGCCACTGAAATAACTGCCTTTGGATGTCACATGAAGAGAAATTAATTCTTTATTAACTTCCGCAATGATAATCTAATAAACTCATTTGGTCTACTAGTTTAAGCACTTAAAGCACTCAGTCGATTGGATGCAAATAGATTTTTTTCTTCCCCTCTGGAGCAGTGCCTCCGGTGTGCAAAGGGACACCAGCGTGAAAAGCCAGGCCCGGCGTGTTGGAACATACTGTACGTGGTCAGGTCCTGCCACTGCTGAGGGTGAGAGAGACGGGCACAGCAGAACGACAAAGAGCGGGGGCTAGAAAAACACTCTATTAGGAATGAAAAGGGGGGTTATTAAAAACTCGTATTATAAACAAATTTTCACTGACTTGAATTCAGTTTCTTTTTCTTCTTAATCAGGTATTTTAAAATAATACACAGGGAACCAATCTATTAGCTGATTCTTTTTAGTATTACAAGGCGTTAGTCCCAGCTCTGTTAGGACTCTTTGCTGGGTGCTGTACAAATACTAAGAACAACAAGGAGTTCTCGTCCTACAATTTTAGTGAAAAATGCTAAAATTAAAAATGGAACTCTATGTGGACTCTAATTCTAGAAGCCAAGTGTGTCCAAAAAGAAAATAAGGCTGTAATATGTGAGCAAAGTGTCAAATTAACCCAGCCACTGCCACTTAGAGGTTGAATTTCAAATGTCAAGCCACAAGATGCTGTAGAGCAACCTGGAAGCATGTCCAAAATAAACAAACAAAAAGGCTGTACAACATGGAGAGGAACATGACCTCACTCTGCTCATGTCAGCGGATGGACCTGCCCATCAGGAGGAGACGGACGCTGGCTGATCCGTCCAACGCGCTTCCCCTGTTGTATTTCCATGTGCCTGACTCTGTGGCCACAGACTTCAGAGCGTCCGAGGCTACTGCTTTGCCCATCACCAAGCTCATGCAACAGTGATCTTTTTCATACTGGTGCAAACTAGAACCTCAACAGACCTGGCTTTGATCAAACACCTATACCACATCACTGCTGCTTATCCTACACCCATACAGCACATTCCCACCACTCCAACAAGGGCCAGCTTATAAAGCCGAGGCAAGGCACGCTTCTTGCCAGCCAGCGTTTGTTACCCTGCCTCCTGGTGCAGCACATAAAAAATGTTCCATTTGCAAAAGCCAAATATTTATTAGTATTTACTAACTGGGTTGCTCCGTAACAACATGAGAAATAGTGAAGTCTAAGTCTGTCAGTTCCATGTAAATATATAATTTGCACAGGAATATATAAATATATGTATGCGTGTTTACTTCTGATTAGTGGCAATTATCCTGTGAAAGAGATGCTGGAAATGGAGCATGGGTTTTCTCGATTGCCTTAAGTGTTGGTATTCCCTCTGCCGCTCTCTTTTCAGAAGCCAGGCGGGGTGGAGGACTTCTCCATCCCACCGGGACCTCCTCTCTGGCTTCACTGTGGAGCTCCCAGAGAGGTCAGGGTCCATCACAAAGTGGGTTGATCTCCCTGGGTTCTTACACAATTGAAAGAAAAACAGATTCAGGGTGATCCAGATGTGCTTCCAGTTCTGAATCAGCCTCAGCAACGCTAACATCAGCTTTGCTACCAGAATACTTCTGAGACCAAAGTAACCAGCTGCCTTTATTTTGGAGTGTTGTTCTCACTGGCAATCTGATGCCTTGGAGGACCTGAGACAGCCCCTGCTGCTGTCAGGCTGGGAGACAAGTGTCTGTGACGTGCTCCACCATTCACTGTCTTGTTGTAGCCATAGCCAAGGTCTCCACCTCTGCCTGTAAAAAGCAGCCGTTATTTATAGGCCACTCTCTGCTTCCTCCTGATGCTGGATATAGAAGCAATAAAGACATAGGGACAACCCTCTTCTTTACAATATATTTTTGTATGTCTCTCCAGCAGCAGCTGATGGGGAGGGACATCTCAGATGTGAGGTGAGAATTTGTTTCTCTCACCCAGACCTGCTGTTACTGCTCTCTGCCACAGATATCACAGATCTCTTAATATCACATGGATGTTGGATCCTGAGATCCTCAAGGACCATAAATATCTTGCTGGAAGGTTTAGGGATTTGTTTGGGGATTTATCTCAGGTTGGGAGAGGTTTCTCCTCTTCCGGAATGATGATGTTTCCCACAGCTGTAAAGTTTGCTGTCGTTTCTCCTGGATGGACACCTGGTCTCAGGGACCATCTGCTGCTTTTTCCAAAGCTGGTGCCAGAAACATCTCTCCAGATGAGAAGTAGGTGGGTGTCTCAACACAGCCTGCAGTGATAAAGAGCCAGGACATGGCCCAACTGCAACCATTGCCTGCAGTGGCATGTTTGGCTGCTATGCAACGCCACTGCCATGACCTTTCCCAGCAATCTGGGGGCAGACAACTGCTCCAGGGCATGGGAGCATTGCCATGGGCTCCAGAACACTCTCCAAAGCAGGCTGGCATCGTGCTGCCGTGCAGTTCTCCTGCTTTTGTCCACCAGCAAAGGAAGAAATGCAATGCTCGTCGGAGCTCAGTTAGTTTTGTAATCCCCTGGAAAGCCTTTTAAGAGCATGAAACCCTTTTTACGAAGTAAATCAGGGCATGGGTGTAGCAATAGCTTGACCTATATGATACGCCAGGGGCAGTGCGGGCTTACAACACCGGTGAAAGCACCGTCCACTTGCAGTCAGGACAGCTAGGAACTGAAATCTGGCCTGAGAGACACACTTCCCAGTTCAAGAGGCATCGGTCTGTCCTGCTGCCTCCCTGGCTGCTGGACAGTGCGACAAACCCACTTAATTAATGGAACACTTCTGTTCTCACAAAGAGGAATGAGAACCACAACGACATTACAATCAAGAAGAAAATTCTCTGCTTTAGAAAAATAAACTGCTTCCTCCAGAGCTGGCGAACACTCATTCATTACTGAGTCTTATTTGCAAAGAAATTTTAAGCAAATGTTGGTAATAACAAGACACGATGGAAAATGATAGTCCTGTACGGTTTTCATATTGCATTAGGTCAGATCTACTTGCACCACCTCCTTAATTTCACCTCTCTCTCACTTGTATCTCCTGGAGATTTCAGGACTACCTCCCTACATCTATATTTGGGTATAATTTGAGTGTAATTTGATATGTAATTAGGGTAGAATAGAAGACTGAGTATTTAACTACCCATACATCTCTCTCTAATTTAAATAATTCCTAATATATCTAACTAGTTTGCCTCATACTGCTCTGATGTGTATTGAACTGGGGATAAAGAAATAAGAAATGTGAGGGGGAAAAATGTTATTTCAGAGTCGGAAGATCACCAATTAATGACATGAAAAGCCTAGTGGGAATATCTGTACGCTTAATGCCCCTTCTGCTTCGAATAGAATGCGGCCAGCGTCTCTGGCGAGAGGGCTCTCAGAATAGGTTTTAGAACAACTTGTGTTCCTGTGAAGCTGGCTCAGCATGATCAAACGTCCCACAGCTTTTGGACAGGACTTGCACATCCAGGGGCTAAGAACTGAGATGAATTTCCCCCTCAGCTGGCTCCAGCCATGTCTTACACATCCCATTTAAGAGAGGAAGATGTTTTTTGCAGTGGTATCTCCCTCTTGTGTCTAGAGAGCAGCCAGATTACTGGCTTTAAAAAGAAGCCTGAATTTGAGATGGTTCAAGTCAGGTGAGTTCAGCTCTTTGCTGTGACTACACACTCCTGACGACTCGGTGTACCGTGTCACGGTCAGGGAATTGCATCGCTGTCGAATGGGGGCTGGCTGGTGAAACAGCACTGCTGCATTTCATCCTGTAACGTGGGAAATGCTTGAGCACATTCCTCTCTCTAATGATACGGATTGTCCTGCTCACGCTGAAACAGGGGCAGGTGCTGATGGATGCGCGGGCAGTCAGGAAGTCCGACGTTGCTTCTGCTCTGGGATTTCAAAATGTCACTCTTATCTTCCTCGAGGGAGGGGAGGCAGAATAGAATATCATGAAGTTTTTGAAGGGTAAAAAAGTTTCATTTTGCTAAGGATGAAGTTTTGTTATGATATTGGTTGGCTTCTTTCACAGAATGTAAAATATAGCTGTTTAAATGGTATCATTTTAGTATGTAAAATGTTGAAAATATAGTAAAATGTAGCCTAATACCAGCTGGTTATTGGGGGAAAACCATGGCTATGGAAGTTGTTACCCATTCCATCGAAACTTTCAATGGAATCCCCTCTTTGCAGTGGAATGCTTTAATTTAGATGGATCCTTACTCTTAGTGGAAAATCATTTTTTCAGGACATTTTCAATCCACACAAGAGTGTAGCAAAAAGCAGCCTGTGCATGGGCTCCCAGCCAGCCTGGGCTCCCACCTGCCGTGAGCTTGTGCAGAACCGACACTTTTCCCCATGACAAACCCTGGGGTAAAAGAATATCTCAGCTGAATACCCTGGGAGTGTGTTTTCATGGGTTTTTTCCTCGATGTAATCCCTCGTGTTCCTTCCAATTTCTAGGGATACCAGCAGGACCTCCTGCATACTGGGGCATGCTGACTCTTGCACCCCACGGCTTCCCCGTCTCCACCAGCATCTACCCACCATGCTACCAATAACGCATGCCCCAAAACGTCGGGTCACCTTGCTGTCCAGCTTAGAAAAGTTGCTCTACAATCTTTCATGCTTCTAGGGCAGCTCAGGGTGGTGGCGAAATCCTCAGTGCTAACTTGCACCATCTCCTGGGGGGCAGCTCCCAGCCTTGCTCCCATCACATCACCGAATTCCCGGCGTGGTGCGGGCATCCGGAAACCCCCAGCCCGCTGGCTCACACGCTCCCTCCCCCTCCCTTGTCAGGGTTTCTTTCTGTGCAGAACAGATGGGCACAAGCTGTTTGGGAACCACCTCCCTTCCCTCCCCCAGATGCCGAGGAAAGATGCATCACCAGAGCAGGGAGCAATCCCCTCCCGGCTGCGGCACAGCACCCCTTTCAGAGGGGCAGGTAAAAGTTTAACCAGGCTGTCTTTCAGCGGTGGAGGCAGAGCCGCCTTTCATAGCCATGATAAATTGCTCCTGTCAAAACTACATGAATGCTCATATTGAAAAGCTCTTCTTTCTTTCTTTTTAACTTTCCCCCTCTCTCCAGTCACGCGGCGTCTCTCGGTTGTTAGCCAACATTTAATGCCCACTTAGTCAAAGGGCACTTCCACTCCTTCTCCTCTCTCTGTCCTGTCCCCTGGGGCTGCTGGGGCTGAGCTGTCACTGAAACACTAACGGGGAATAAAATTTAAAAAAAAAAAAGGGGGTGGGGAAGAAACCCTCTAATGTTTTCAGGACTTTTGATTTCGTTTGGGTCCTTCTACCAATACTCCCTAACCAAGGCAATTATAGGATGGAGAGGTGGACAGGCAAGTATCTTCCAAGGAAGTTTCCAATTGGTGGCATGTTCTAAGTTAATAGATATAGTTCGGAATATTTTCCAAAGGGGACAACAAACACATAACACAATCCAGGCAAATACACATCCTTTCCAGCAGCTAAGCAGCAAGGCCAAAGCATGCTGGAGGTGTCCCAGGGAGGAAGAGTCTGCCCAGCTCTTTATACAGTCCTTAGACCCTGCTTCACCTGGCAGTGGGTCCCTTCACTCCATGGGTAGCGCAGAGCAAGAGGCATGGCTGGTGTTACCCGAGGCGGGTGCCTTGGCCATGGAATTCCTCCTGTTACATCCAAAATTGCCTTTTTTTGTCAACCTCCTGGTCCTGCAGCAGAGCTGCTCTGCTGGTGCTATACCATGATAGCAATGGTCATGGAGCCACTAAAACAGTTACACTGATTATAGAGGAATGCGTAGAAGGATGGTCTGGTTGTCACCATGAAGACCCTGTGAACAAATTGTCTGTTCTTGGGTTTGAGGCTAATGGGAAGGATGTGTTTAGGGTGCTTGGTAAGCCCCGAGCTAGCTCAGCCTAGGCTGGCCAGTCACTCAGTTACCTCAGGGTCACACCTCCAGGAGAGGTGTTAAAGTCCAATAAAAGGAAAGTTGACCTGAACATCCACCCAGAGCACCATGAACTTGTGTTGGTGCTCTATTTGTGCGTGTTATAGCCACGAGTTCCTCCTCCTCCCCGTAAGCTTACTGTAAGGAATGGGGATGACAGGACATGGTACAGCTGTCCCCAGCTATGCTGCTCTGATGCCCATCCCCGGTCAAAGCTCATGGTCCGATGGGACCGTGACGCTCACTGCACACCCGGCTCCCCAGGTGCTGTGTTTCACCCAGCTTGGCTGTGGGAAATCCCAACCCCTGCAGTGCTGCAGCTCCCGTTCCAGAACGTCTCTCCCTCCTCCGCAGTGCCTAAGCAGTAAAAGCTACCCACGGGCTCAGCAGCAGACATTCCACACACATCCCCTAAGAAGAGATTTCAGACCTATTCCCACGCTCTGCTCTCACTCCTTCCCCTCATGTTTTTCTGTCCATGCTGATATCTAGCCATCGCCCAGCACTTCTGGTATATCCTCCAGCCTGTACAAATATATAGCGCTGCCCTGCTCCAGCACTCAGCGACAGCAGAATCTGGCACGCACACGCATACACACATGGGGCTTTCCTAGGTGCATCTTCTCAGTGACAAATATTGCTGCTACGGTCCTCGTAGTCTGATTATTACCATGTCACCACCCTTATGACTGTTGGCCTTCCGCAGGGTTCAGCACTATCCACATCTATCTATCTATCTATCTATCTATCCACATACATATGGAGATATATATAGGGATATTAATACCACCAAGACACTCAGGGTAGCCCAGCTCGTTTGCTCATTAACTCTCATTATATCCATACACACACCGCATACACGCAGTGAACACTGCACAGCTCTAACTCTGTTCACACTTACCTGTATGATTCCAGATATTTTGATAAAGCTACACGGGTGAAGAAGACCAGGGTTTGCCCCTACTGCACTCATTTTAAGGGACACATTTCTTCTGACTGCACCAGGGTCACTGGGAAAGATTTGCTGTCTGACAAGCAAAAGAAAAGGGATGTTTAAAGAATAAACTGAATAATCTCCACATTCAAGAACCACATAAGCACAGGCTGAAAGTGAGGCCTGATCTTTCCCGCAGTCGGCTGCCGTCGCTTTCCCCAGCTCTGGCAGTGGCCTGCTGATGTTTCACAAACCATTTTCTCTCTCTGTGCCTCAGTTTCCCCATCCATCTACTGGGTGGATTGCCAATGATTCTTCTTTGAACCGTGCTTCTCAGTTCGCCGTCGGGAGAGCCACAGGGACTGGGCTGTGCTGCCAGCTCAGCTGATGCTGTGAGTGCTGCTCCCTACTTGTGCAGAGCCGCAGGGCTGCCCGGAGGGCCTCGTCCCCGCTTTAGCTCACACAGCTCGTGCCCAGCAGCTTGCAGCTCTCCTCTCCCCTCCATGTACCACTTCAAATCAGCCAAGTTGCACCACAGTTATTAACTGGTTTTGACTGACTTCTTAAGTTAATTATAATTTCACAGTGTAATATCAAGCATGATTAAAACAATTAGGCTTTCCACCCCCTTGCAATGCCTCCCCCCTTCGCTTTCCCCTCCTCTCCTGCCTCCTTCCCCTGCCTCCCTTCACCCTGGAAGTTTTTAGATACGCTTCTGCACCACTGCAACAAATCGTATGGGAGGCTCTGAAATTATTACCCTCTTAAATGCATTAAACTGTTCATAAAGCAATTTGCCATGCCAGTTACCAAACTACAGCAAGCCTCCCAGCCCGACACCTCCCAAATGCGGAAGGATTCTTGGCAGCCATACCCTGCTGCAATGCTCTCTCGCTCACTAGAGTTGATGCTTGAAACTTAGGAGAAATCAATGCAATTATAGATATGAGGGTCCAATTACTGCGAAATGTGATCACTCTTTATCTCTGACTCCCTTCAAGAAAATCAGGGAGGCCTTTTCTTTTTTCCCGTGTGAGAGGAATTGGAGTATAATGCAAAATGATCTTTTAAGAGGGGACTGAAAGAGAGGGATGTCTGTCACTCAGCAGGGCAGTTCTGATGCTGCCCGATACCGATTTCCCTTTCATGCTGGTGAGATTATTCCTGATTTACACCTTGATGCATCCATTGGGTCTGACGGACTCTGTCTCCATTGGCACCACCACTGCGTTCCCAGCCCAGCACCCTGCATTTGGCCGCCTCCTCCCTTCCAGATTCCTTGGGATAATTTTGCCTGTATAGGATTTTTTCACCCGCTGTTGATCACGTCTGCTCCCCCAACCAGGCCACAGGGCTGAAGGCAGCAGAGCAGGGCATGAGGGACAGCGAGAGGGACTTGTGTCACTGTGTGCTTCACCTTTTATCCAGCAGAGCAGGATCCTGATGAGGGCCAGGACACGACTCCAATTAGACAAGCAGAAATAAGTAACCATCTGCTTTAATAAAGAATACAATCTTTTATCCGCATTAATTAGAAATAAATCAGAGAGAGAAAAAAGATAGATAAATTAGCTGCTAGTTAATTACTGGAACTATATTGAGAAATATATGTATCTATAAAATATAAAATCTGTTCCAGATTCACAAAATATTGGGGTTTATTTCTAGAACTGCAGAATGGGAATTGGTTTGCCACCACAGCCAAGTGTGAAGAAGGCCATTTATCATAAGCCTCACAGCACCACGTTCTAGGATCCCAAAGCACTCGGCAAACATTGATAAATAGATCTCGATGCATTCCCAAAGGGAACCATTATCATCATCATTTAGCAGCGTCAGGCAGGAGCCCAGCAGCCCCGATCACCATTCCTGCCTGCACAGCTCCGGTATGATCCCTGCTCCTCTTCTCCAGAGCACCCCTCCACTTTCCCAATCTGCTGCTTTGCTGCCAAAAGCTGTAGGAGCCAGGCTGTCACCAAGCTAAGGTTTGGGGACAGCAGGGCTATCATCTGGGCTGGCTTCAAGCTGCTCAGCAGAGCTGACCCTTAGCACCTTCATCCTTGCCTTTGCCCTGCCGATGTTCCCCTGTGCTGAGCACTACGGGCACAGCCAGGGTCCCCAGGAGGACACCAAAAAGGAGAGGAGAAGATAATGGGAACGTGGTCCTTGGTGTCCATCGCCCTCTTCCTGCTCTGTTGTTTAAAGTCTGTTTGAACCAGCAAACTGGCCCTGAGTGGAGGAGCTTCTCTGTGTCACACTTGGGCGTTCGAGCACCTCCAGCCACCCCGTTTTCACGGGGAAGGTTAAACAGGCCCTGTCATCTCTTTAAGGAAAACCCCTGCTTCATTTTACCCTGGGTAAAGGAGCGGGGAGAGGACAGCGTGAAGCTGACAGCAGGTTGAAAGGCACTCAGGGGGTATCTCTGTGCTGGTGTATTTATCGGTGCCAACTGCATCGTGGCGGAGGACCGAGCAGCTGAGCACGTGCTGCCTGCCAGCACTCGCTGCCGCCGTCCGAGCAGCCCTCCACATGTCCTCACAGCCCAGAACACGTGACGAAATCCTGAGAATGCTCTGACCTTGCTGGGGCATGGACTTGAGAGGCCTGAGAAAATAAATAATCACAATATATCTGAGGGCGGTTTTACTTTCTTTCCAGATTCTGGACCCAGCTTCACATTTTGGGGTTTCCAACCACAACAGCATCTATTTCCTTCTCCTTCCTTTGGTTTTCCCCTTGAATTTCATATGTATTTTCTCCTCTTACCGTGCCACAAGAATTACAATGAGCAATTTGCTTATCTGGGGGTACGAAAACTGTGTTACTGTACAGACTGGTTTTGCAACACTGAATGAGTGTTGCCTGTTAGGGGTGTAAATGTAGATCCTGCTTTTCATGGCCTGCGCTTTCCCTGTGTTTGTTTACTCCACACTGTGTCTGCCCCAGGATAGATCAAACCCTTCAACCTCTGACTGCAAAGTCAGAAGAATGACTCACTTGGAAGCTAAAATGTAAATAAATATACGCATTGCTAAATCAATCAAACACTAACACGCTAAACCAGGGCTGATGAGTATCCTGATTAAAATCGTACCTAAATAAATGGGGCAAGTTATCAGACAGTGGACTTAAAAGAAACGATTTCAGGGCATAACTCAGCCCATGTCATGAATCGTTGTAATCTTTGATTTTTCTTTACTTTATAGAGTGAAATCTTCTCTACTACAGTTACGTGAACCTAATATTATCACGAATGCTGCAAAAGGGGACAAAATATGGTTGATTTATTAATAAATTTTAAAATCTTGTCTTGATTACATGGACTGAAAAATGCTCCAAACCTCTTAAACCTTCCAGTACAGCGCAGAAACACGGGATCTGGTAAATGACCTCCCTCTTTGCCAGTATTCCTGCCGTAACTGTGCATGCCCGCAGAAAAGAGTCGGTCTCCTGCACAGGTACCTTCTCCTCTGGCACTAAATTACAAAGCCCTACCCCCAATTACAGTCTGTAAAACCATTAGCAGTTAAGAGAAAATAATCCCTGCAATTTGTGCAGCAATAAGTATTATGTACGACGGAGGAATATGCAAAAAGGAGCGGCAGCTCTGCCGGGAGGACGAGTCTCTCAGCTCAGGACTGCCACCTCCCTGCTCCTCGTAAAGTGGAGAGCCGCTGGCAGCAATTATTTTTTAAAATTTATTTTCTATTTTCTTGCATCTTGCCCTTTCTAAACTGTCTCAGTGTAGCAAGCTTGTCTGCAAAGATTCGCATGCTAGCACATGTCTTTTTTTTTTTTTGGCTCCCCTGAAGGAAGAGGTGGTGTTTGCCTCCCACATTGGATCGAGCCCTCCGAACCTGGTGTTTCCACATTCTTGATTGCCGGGCCGCCTGTGAACCGCATACCAATTAAGAAGTCCTTTAGATCACCTTCCTAGTTCAATTTTTTTTCCCCACATGCTGATTGAAAAGCAAATGAAATACTTTTCCTACCACCAATTTCCCTTCTTTACGTACCTGCCTGCACTTATTATTTCTGAAGAATCTGATCAAACAAGTAACAGGTTGCCAAAGTGATTTGGCCCCTACGAGATACCCTGGGCTGATAATTTATTATGGACTGGGCTGTTGGAGGAAGGTTGCTCAGAAGTGCTCTGAGCTGAGCACACACTGGAGGGGATCCATCCTCCCCTGCCAGGCCAGCCCCATGGGACAACAAAACCAGCCGTGGCGTGGAGGAGACAGCTAAAGGCACAGAGTCTTCTTTGACCTTCTTAGATCAGTTATTTAGTTCTCTTGCTTGTCACCCCAGGACCCTCCGAACAGCGGCTCATGCTTAGCATGTTCTCCTGGCAATGCAGCTCCTGTATAGAGCAGTTTCTACGGGCGTGATTTGATTACTTGTCTCACACCCACCCTCCAGACTTTGAGAGATGAGGGCTGAAACTGAAAACACAGTCCTAGAATTCAACCTGGATCAGTCATGGAGTCATGTCAGCCACGCAAAGAGCTGGAGTAAAAAAAAAGGAGGATCTGTATCTCCCTGAAAAATGGAAAGGGAAGCCAGATTTTAGGCATAGTCTTTAATTTTATTGGAGTGGGATTTGAAGTGTATGTTCTGGTGCAATGCTGGATCAAAATGCATTCTTTAAAGGAGGCCCAAATAACTCACATTTACAGATAAACTCTTCTGAGTTCTGAGTTCCCAACTCTACTGAGTCACTGTCCATGTACATGCAAGATGTGATCAAGGCAGCTTCCAAACTTGCAAAAGGGCTTTTGGGACTAAATCCCAAACCATACTGATGTTCTTCGCAGCAAGGACACTGGGGTTTGGCATAAGGGTTTGGCATAAGAGTTTGGCTGAGCTTCCACATCCCAGATCTTGCTTTTTCAAATACACGTGAGCTGATACAAACAGGCACCTGACAGAACCAAGAGAGAACTTCCTTTTGGAAATCGTGTTTCATCTGCTGCTACCAACACAAGAACGAAAGGTGATTCCTGAGCAGAGCAATTCAAATAGTGTAAAAGAGGGTTTCTTTTTGCCAGCACAGTTAGCTAGAAAGCTTTCCATCCCCTATCGACGTTGTCTAGATGAAAGAGATTGCATTGCCTGCGCAATGTTATTGCCTCCCATCCGCAGCCAGTCACCCACACCCTCCCTGAAGTTGAAAATGAAGTTTCTCCACCCTCCTTTTAGCCTCCAAACTTTGATCACAGTCCCAGCAGATGCAAAATATTTGCAGTAAGAGGTGCCAGTGCTGTCAACTCGCCGCAGTAGCTCCCAGTCAAAATGTTTGCACGCACACTTCAGAGTATCATTTATCTTGAGGGATGTCGACTCTAAAAATGTTAGCACGTGTCACTGTCAAAGCAAATGCCAGAAATTAGCTTTCTTTCATCTGAAAGAAGAATAATTAACTTTGCAACTGTTTCCAAAAGTGCTAATTAATGGGTTTCACCAACTTGACTTGTCAGGATACATCTTGATTGGAACAACAGCTTGCTCTTCCCCTTGAGGATTATGGCTCTTCTTTTGGATTCTTTTACTCATCTGCCAATTTACTGAGTTGCAGAAAATGGATGTCATTTATAACACAAAAATAAACATGCGAAAAAGGGAAAGCCCCAGAGACAAGTTAACATTTATTAATTATTTGTGTACTTTTCTCCACTAGCAATAATGTAAAAACACAGTGTTCCATTTTAACAGAATAGTCTTTAAACAAGATGGGATTTTGTTGGCTGTTTAGCTTCCCGAAAAACCAGGACGTATCTTCACCTGAGATGTCTCCGTGCATGGGATGGCTTGGACTGGACTGCAGAGTGGGAGTGGATCTCCTGCTCGCAACTTGGAAGGGTTCTTCTGGACCTAAGTCCCACACCCACCAACGAGATCCACTCACCAACGCTCAGAGCAAACTCCAACTCCAGAGAGCACATTTTGAGTATTTAAATTCCTCCAGCCATTTACACAGTGTATTTTCTTCTCCCAGCTTTCAGTGAGGCAGGGAGTTGCCTGACTTTCAATAGCGAGCTCCTTCCCTGCGAAGCTATTTCAGTGTGTTCCCTCCTTCCACCAGGACAGGTTCTGCACTTTGTCTGCCCGTGTTGAGATGAAAAGTGAAATGCCTGAGTTTGCCAATGGAATTCAGCCATCCCCATCCCACAGCAAGTCAGTGGGAGACACATCACACTGCCTAAATCCCTGAGACCCTCTGAAAGCCCAAAAGCTTGGGTGCATCTAACAGTTTAAGAGACGGTGGCCTGGAGAACCGGTGACAGTCAAGGTCAGACTTTACGTAAGCAGCCTGAAGAAGTCTCAGACCCTCATATGTGCTCCTGGAAATATAAAGTAGATCAGGAAATCAAGTGGAAAATGCAGGAGGTTAATATTTAAAATCTGCAGCTCAATTATCGTTATAATAAACCTTAAACCAGAGGTCATTTACATTTGTGGTAATTAGGGAGGAAGGTTATGGTTTGAGAATAACCATACATCAACCAAAGAAGAGTTTTATTGCAGGAAAGTTGTCCCTAACACTGTGACCTAAACTGGTCATGCCAGGCTGGTAAGCAAACGGAAATTGTGCTTAGCTGGGATGCAGAGAGCTCCTGCAGACACCCACCCTCAGCAGCTGCTTCCAATTCTCCCAGCGTGGCAGGAGGTCTGGGCCACCTGAGCTAGTGCCTGCCCCTTCCAGGTGGAGGAAGGAGCAGGATGGCAAATAAAAGAGTTAATTGAGCACGGTGGGGGCTGGTTTGCTTTGGAGAGGAGGTGGAAGAAGGACGGACCTTCAGGAGAGGTACCACGTTCAGGGTACGCTGAAGTTATGCAAGAGCTGAGGTATCCTGTCTGGGTTCTCTCTGTGATGAGCTGAGTTCTTGTTGCTTGGAAAGAGGAGAAAAAAAAAAAAACAAAACAGTGAGGGCATCCGAGTAAGAGCTCTGGTCAGGTTACCTGCTTGCTTTCCCAGAGACTTGTGCTAGGCTTTTGGGGTCAAAGAAAGAAGTCTTCAGGCCTGTGTGTCCTCTGAGCTCAGGCTGTGGCTTTGGGGGAGAGCTGGGAGCTCTGGCTCACGCAGTGGTCCCAGCCTTGTGTTCATGCAGGGCTCGGTGGAGGCTCTTCTATTATTCATTGGGAGGCTTGAGGGGAGGAATATACCCTGAGAGCCACAACTGCATTCAGTAAAGAACAGTGGGTCTCTTGCATGGGCTGATGACTTACATACCTTGTTTTTTGCTGAGCTGTGCTTTTAACTTGGCCGGTGAAGGGTTAATAACTTACTACTTAAGGGGCAGGTGGTTCTATGTGTTCAAAAACCCATTTCTTGGAGGAGATGAAGTGGCTACAAGCCATATGTTAATGTTTTAAATTCCTGATCATTGGTAAGTTTTAAGCAACTTCATGTTTTTGAGCTGTTCATAAACACTCTGTTGATGTGTCTGCAGCCTGAGCAGACCTTTCCTCTGGCTTCTCATAGTAATGGACCCCAGGAAAACTTCAGGGTGACGTTTTTTGTTTGGGGAGAAGGTAATGTTAAGAGAAAAGGACAAACATTGTGCCGAGATAGGACTAACACCCTGAAGGAAATGGAAAACTTCAGGGTGACGTTTTTTGTTTGGGGGGAAGGTAACGTTAAGAGAAAAGGACAAACATTGTCCCGAGATAGGACTAACACCCTGAAGGAAATCTGTTATAATGGTTAAACTAAGTCACAGACCAGCCTATAGGAGTTAAACCTCCAGCAGCTTCACCTTCAGGGATGTCGATGTTATTTACTGGATGTTTCTACTTAATTTGTTGCTATGTTTACACTTACAGTAGAGGCTAGAATCCTGTGTCACTGCATCTTTAAGTGCAGTCTATTTTTATCTGTGGAGGAAGGGAAGAATTCTGTTATTTACTGGAAGGTATGGGGTGGTCATGGCTCTGGGAGAATAAATATTCTGGAAGAATAAATCTCTTATCTACTTACTGTGACTTTCTGAATTTAACCTGTAGAGTCCAGGCAATCCACTAGACTAAATTTAGGGCAACAAAAAATGTTTAGGGCATAAATTTTCTGTTGGTTTCCTATTTTGAATGGTCCTTGAGCAGATGATGTGAGCATATTTGTGCTGGTGTCAGCCTGGCACTGCATGCACGAGAATCTCTACAAGTCAGCCGAAGCACTAGCAAAAAGAGTATTTGTGTAAATTAAAATGAGGAAGAAAAAAATCTCCTGAGCAGAACCCAGTGCTATCTTGAGATGCATGTTAGGGCAAGTCTAGGTGTTGGGGAAGCGCTGGAAACAGCAGAGAGCTGAGCTTGAGTGTGGAGTGAACTGTTTGTGAGGCCAGAAGTCCTTGAAGAAAGCCTGTGGTATCTTATTACTCATTTGTAAACACGAGGGGAGTTTTGTCATGTCCCTGAGATCTGATGCTAAGAGAGAACACACCTAATCTGGGTTGTATATGAACAAGCGGTACCTAAAATCACCAGTACTGGCTCCGGCAAAGGATGCTGTCAGATGCTAATGGTCTTCCACATCAAAATCCAGTGGAAGGGGGAAACCCTCAAGGCTTAAAAGGAGGGTGGGTAGAAAGGGAGTCATGCTGTATAGCATCAGTTCTGGGTGCATTTAGCAGGAGAAATGGTACTTTTTTGTGCAAGTGTGGACTCGAGCTCTTGGCTGTGAGGCGTGTGCTGGGGCTCCTTGCTGCTGGTGGCTGAGCCCAAGGGAGGCTGGGGCCCAGCCTGATGGAGTAGGGGGGGACCGCTGCCTAGTGAGGATGGAGACAGCAGCCCCAAGCCCCTGGGGGTTTGAGTGGTGTTCTGCTAGTCCCCACCCTGCGTGTGTATGTGTTGGTGTAATGTGACCATGTCTGCTGCAGGTGAAATAGCCTGTCATCTGTGCTTCGTTCCGTCTTCAGGACAATCCCAAAATGCTTAGTATTAAAAGGGCTTCTAGGAGAAAAATTAATGCTGTTTGCAAGCAGAACTGTCCCTGCCAGCATCCTCCTCAGCTCCAGGAGCACAGGGATGCTACTGGGTGCAGACTCGCTCTTGTGTGGCTGCCAAGAGCAGAGGTGGGGAGTGCAGGCTTTGCTGAGGGTCTGGTATGTAGATGATGGCTTTTGTCTCTGTTTACTGGAGTGCATCTTGTAACCAGACTCCTCCCCAGTGCATATCCCCCTTCCCAGCCCCCTGCTGACAGCCCCTCTGGATTGGGCTCCTTTACTAAAAATTGGTCAGAAATGAAGCGGGGGGAGAGAAACTTTATTAGTGTTATGCATTATTTTCCTTCTCTCCCTTCTCCCCCCTGCTCTTGCTGTGTGATGAATTGCCTGGTACTGAGATGGTAGCTCCAGCCCAGGCACTTAGCAATCTCCTCCTGGTCCCTTGCACAGACAGATGGGACGGCCCATGTCTTGACCGTGATTGATTAGCTGGAGAAAGCCTGTTGAGTGGAGTTCCATGAAGATTGATGCTTTCTCCTTCTAACAGCATTTCCAAAAAGTTTCTATTACATTTTGATTATGTTTATAGAATCTCACTGGTCTCCAGGAAGATTCAATCTTCTTTTTCCCCCTCTCCCTTCTCTGCAATGTGTGTAACTTCCCTCCTGTGCATATGCTGTTCATCCATCTCTTACCTTTATTCTTTTAGGGGTGCCCCCGGAGGTCTCTTAGGACAGTTCCCTTCCCACATCCCTTCTGTACCCCCAACAAAGGTACCTCCTTACTAGTTGCTGCCTTCTGGCTTGTAAAGGCCACAGACAAAGCAGGAGCTCCCTGACATTGGATGCTGCCTGCCCATATGTGGCCTCCAAAAGCTGCAGAGCAGGAGGAAGGAATATTACCTGTGATAGCTTGGAACTGAAATATGGGACTACCACGGGTGGCCTCTGGATGAAGAACTGCTGTTTACCAGTGCAAGAGGCTGTGGCTCCTATGGGCCCACAGATACCTTCTCTGCCTTGCCTGGATTCCCTGCAGCTGGAGGGCTCTGCTCAGCCACTTGCCTGTCCCAGCTCAGATGCAAGTCCTTAAAAGCTGCAGGACCTTTGAGCCTGGGGGTTAGTGTGTTTGGCCAGGGAGGGGGCTGGAAAGATGAGCTGTTTCAGCAGTGCAAGCTACCCTGTTCCAGCTGAGTCAAGCTGCTGTCACCACAGCAGAATGTGTCCTGGTGCTGGCTGTATTTCAGCATTGCTGTAGGAGGAGGATTTTGGTTTACAGGGGAGTCTCATGTCCTGTGCAATGTGGTCTGGGGTTGTCCATCTAGGAAGGCTAATATATTTTTCAGTAGCTCCATAAAATGTGTAGATCTGTGATGATTCATAAGTAATAACTTTGGTATAGTGCTGAAAAATGTGCTCACTGCTGCACAGAAGCAAAGATAAAGTTGGTCCCTGACATCAGATAAATCAACTTTAAAATGTTGGGCTTCTCCAAAGTGTCAGAAAGGAATCTTTTCAGTTGCTTCCTATTGTAGTGAATAATTATGTTAACAAATCTCATTAAGAAACTGGCTCTCCTGGTCCTCCCTTATTTAATTAAACAGAGAGCTAAGCTCTTTTGTGGAACAAAAGTCACAGGCAGCCACCTTGCTTTCACCGAGGTATCCTCCCTAGTAAGCAGAGCCACTTCCCTGGTGCCACCTCAGCAAATGAGCAGGAGCTGCCTGTGCTGAGCCCAGCCCTGTGAAATGGCCAGAGGGTTGTGGGTACCTGTGTGGGCTGAGCATGATGCCTGCGGCATGGGGATGGGAAACTGCGTGCGTCTGCCTGTCTGCTGCTGCCTGTGGGGAGGAGGATGGAAGCTGGCTTCTGCTTTTTCCCCCTTCTCTCCTTAGGTGAGAGACTGTGGGTCTGTGTCCAAAACTTGGGATTTATGGCTGGAGTGAGGGGGAGCATCTACCAAGAGGCATCTGTGTGATGCTGAAACCATCTTCACCTAACAGGGACCGCCTTCCCCAACTGGCAGAGCGCAATGGCCTGGGGCAGATAAAAATGTACTGGCTATGCCCTGCACTGAGGGGTAAATAGAGGCAGGGAACATCAAGGCAGAGTGTGCAAGCCGAGCCTTGGATGTGCAGTGTGACCTGGGAGGTGGCAGTGGCTCACCAGAGACCTGCAAAGGCGGCAGGCGGGGAGCTGGTGCTGCCTGCGGCCTTGCCCGCCTCTGGGGCGGGGGG
>NW_010404071.1:36647-40153 GCF_000710305.1 Buceros rhinoceros silvestris | reverse complement strand
GGGCGGGGGGGGAGCTGGTGCTGCCTGCGGCTTTGCCAGCCTGTGTGGCTGCTGTGATGGCAGTAATCATGAGCAGGGGTACTTAATTGTGTCTTGGTGTGCTCCTCAGTGCTGGCTGAGAACCATGAACTCTTTTACACTTGAGGAAACTGAGATCAAAGGAGTGATGAGCAGTAACTGAGGAGGCAGGTGGGAGGCAAAGACAGGACCAGTGCTGTCACAGAAGAGTCTACCTCCTCCAAATGCCTTCCCAGGGCCCCACAAGCTATGTGGCACCTTGAAGGGACAGCATGATGTTGAGGAAATTGTCTCTCCCTATTTCAGTACTGTCTCTGTGCCAGGACACTGGTGCAACGCTCCTGTTTACACTTGTCCACAGCTATAGCTATATTTTGACCTTGTCAGCCTCTGGCTTAATGTCACCATGCTCATATGTCCCCGTGTGTGGTGCGGTGCTTAACTTGCAGCTTGGATATTTTGCTCCTCAATGGGATTAGCTTGTCCCAGCTGAGATTGATGCTCCTGAAGTGACCCATTTCTCACAGGCTGGAGCTCAGCAAAGCTGGATCAGGTATTCCCCTGCTACTGGGCAGCACTGACGCAGCCTGCATGGCACTTGTAGAGGAGATGCAGTACCCAAATTACTAGCAGGGAGGCCAGAGGGCATGCAAAACTTCAGCTAGGCTACCTGTTGTGTGCTTCTGCATCACTGGCTATGTGGGCACAGCTCCTCTTACTGTCTGGTGGACATGGCTGGTACAAGCCATCCAAGGACTTCTGCTTTAATTTTTTGTGCCCCTTCTTGTGTAAAATCAGGCTGGGCAGGAGGACCACAATTTGTGTGGGAGAGGCATGTGTATAGATTCCCCCTCCTGTGCAGGAGATAGTGTGGTGCCCTGGGATGCAGCCCTCAAAACCCCTGAGGTCTCTCCCTCCTCCGTTGGCTCGCCTGCCAGCCCTGACATAGCAGGCTATTTTTTTAAAATATAGACCCCATTTTTTATTTCTGCATTTATTACAAATGCAAATTACAGATGAAAGCATCAACTACACAAACCATTACTCAGAGGAGCATCTTTCCAACTGCTGGACTTGGACTGAACAGCTTGTGGTTAATTTGCTATATAATCACTGCCTGCAACAGGAAAGCAAGTGCTTCAACTGTGCTAATATTATGAAAGGGGAAGTTAACCATAGAGATAAATTCTGAGGAGCTGCAGCTGGGATGAAAGAGGGAAATAAATGTAGCTGGAGTCCAGACTTCAGGCTTGCAAAAGTGGCTGCTTGGATATTTAAAGGGATAAAAGATAAGAGTTCAGGTTAAACATGTGTTTTTTGAAGTTGCTTTTAGCCTGAATGCATTTCCCCAGAGGCAGGGAATCCCTGCAGCTCCTGCTGACCTGTGCTTTGAGCAGCTCCCTGGACTGTACACATGCAAATAAACTGTCTGCACTGCCCTGATTTCTGGGTGGCTTCCCAGGGCAGCTGCAGTTTGCAGAGGCAGGCGTGGGCACCGTGATGTGAAGGAGAGGAGCACATGACAATTTAGCAGAGACTTTACTGCCCTGCTGAAGTAGCTGTGCTGCCCTGGGACCGAAGGCATTACTGTGCCCCACAAATGCGCTAACTTTACCAGAGCTGCCTTAACACCCCATGCATGAGACTGAAATAATACTTGGACCTCCCCAAGTACCCAAACCTCCTTCCCCTTTCATGCCGGTGCCTCCAAGTGTAACAGCAGTAAAACACTCCCGCTGTTTTGCAAAGTGCACTAGGGATTAAAACACATTCCTGTAGGTTATCTCTCAGGACAGATCTAAAGTCTTGTCTAACTCCCTTCTCTGGAGGCTTGTGAGAGGCAGTGGCTGCTAGATGAGCAGCGATAGCAGATGTGTAGAGGAGTGGGAGAGTGAGTCAGCTCAAGATGGTGAGCTGGCTCTTATGAAGCAAGAGAGCTCCAGGATCTCTGTGGCTTCACACTCGCCTCAGGCACCTTTTCTGACTCTGAAATATTCTTTCCCAGGCCCAGAACAAAATTCCGCAGTAGTGGGGGAGAGCATGAAATGTCAGGGACAGTTTGTACCTGGGAGAAGTAGAGTCCTCTGAGCAGGAGGCTGAGGTTACTGCTGGGGAGGGGAGCTGAGGGTTTCCCCACAGCAGACCCTATGGCACAGGGGAGGTGATTCAGCCCCACCACTATGAATAAATTGTGCTGCCAGTGCAACTGGCACTGACAAGAGCCTACCCTGGCCAGAAGTGTGACAAAGCAGCACCAGGAGAAAGTGTTGCTGCGCTTCTGTGTGCTGAGGATTGGTTTTCATGGGACTTTCCAGGCCATGGGAGGGCATGGAGCAAAGGCATGATGCTCAGTGCAGGTGGTGGTAGCCCCTGATGAACTGGAGTTTTGAATGACCATGACAAGGCCTTTTTGGCCAGTGCTGAGTTTGATTCCTGGACCTTCTTAACCTTAGGGATGTGTCTCTTGGTGTTTGGTTTTTAAACCCACATTTTATCCAGTCTTGAGATGAGCATTTCTCTTCTCAGGCTGATGGGTAAAAGCATTTAAGCATTTTTCTCACCTCTTGGTTATTTGCTACAGGACAGCAGTAACTCCCAGCTCTAACTGCAGCCCCAAAAGTTAATCATTGCACAGGCAATGATAGAGATGCTCAGGGTGTATATGTAAAGAACAGGGCCAGAGGCCCTTCGTGGGCAGGGGAGTAGGAAGGAGGTGTGATTGGGGAAGAGAAAGCAAAGGAGCCTGGACGATGGTGGGACTGTTGCATCAGTGCTGGCCTTGCAGTTTGACTCCCCAGTCAAAACACATGAGCCATGAAGTTTTATGCTCAGTCAGGAGAGGCTGCTAGGAGGGTATATCACAGCAGAGGTTGTGAAGGCTCTGTCTAGCAAAGACCATCCAGAGACATGTGTCATGATACATGGCATACAGTGATGTTACCTGCTTGGGTTAGGTTTTGCCAGCTCAGCTTGACACAGCATGCCCTGATATCATCACTCAATGCAGAGAATGAGGATGGTGTACATTTCATGAAGGGAAAAATTTCTGAAATCACTCATTAGTCTGGTACTCAGAGGTGGTGAGATCAGGGGTTGGATCCTCTGCTTAGACCCTTGCAGCCTGTTTCCTTCCCTTGCCATGGCTTCAAAACTACCTGCATTGGTGTCAGCTCACTATGGAACATCTCTGTGCACGAGGAAGCTGATGTGTCCCGGGGATATGCAGCTCACCTTGGTGTGTGGATCAATGATGGCAAGCAAGAGCAACGAGGCAGAAGTTGTCTGCTCAGGCAGCTCACCCTGAGAGTTCCAGCCCTGAGATGAGGGTGGGGGGAGGAAGGCTTTTGAGCAGGCTGCCACGGAGGCAGGTGGCTGCATGTTGGTGGAGCAGCCATTTGTTGTTAACTCCTGCTGAGGGCTGCCCAAAGCAGCAACCAAGGGACTTCCCAGTGCAGCCGTCAGCAAAGGCTGATCCCCAAACCTCCTGC
>NW_010404071.1:23077-36520 GCF_000710305.1 Buceros rhinoceros silvestris | reverse complement strand
AGAGCTTCAGAAAAAGCAGCTGAGGGAGACTGCTACCAATGCCTGACCTGCTGGTGTGACTTGGGCACACCAAGGTGGTGGACTGGTCGATGTGGTGTTTTCAGTGCTGGTTTCTGGGGTGCAGATCACCAAATTGTTTCAGAGGAACTTCAGTACTGAGCAAAGATGCCCTGGGCTGCCCTTGCCGTATAACAGCATGAGGATATCTGCCTTCTCCAGCATGAGACAGAGGCACTCAGAACACAGATCTTGCACTTGGAATATGATCTGGAAGGCATTTCAAGCTTAAACCTCTTTTTCCTTCAGCTCTTGTGGAGCTAAAATTCATCAGAACAGCCTCAGAAAAAGGCTGCATATACCATAAAGACTGAGACAGCCACGAAGATGTGAGTCTTGTAATGGGCAACTCCACAACCTGGCTGCATCGCATATCAAGTCTTTGTTGGCTTTAATAAACATTTCTCTTGTCCTGGCCCTTCAGAGGTACTAATTCACTTTGTCACCAGGCCCTTTGAAAGCAGCTTGATACTTTTAGGTAACCTGCCAAAGCTGTCTTCCTGGAGAAGAAATGAGTCGTGGTTAGGACGTGGCCTCTTTCTGTGTGCAGTCCTTTAAGTAGCTGGGCGCTGGCATTAGAAAATTCAAGTGTTCTAGTGAATAAAAGGGAAAACACAAACCATTAAATACCTCGCTACTGTTTCACAAGGAAACCAGGTTCCTCCATCACCTTTCTACGTAGCTACCGTGAACTCGCAGCCAAGATCACTCCATCGAAGGTGATGGGTTAATCAACTATCTGTGCATATACCCACACCCATGTAAAGGGCAATTTCTAAAAGAATTTCACATTTCCTGGCATTTTTTGCATGTGAAAATTGCTTTTACTGTGTAAAGAAAAGGCAGGGTTTGTTCAGGCTATGAACTGCTGAAGCAAAAATTGTTGAATGTAAATTGAGAAGTTGCTTTTGGTATCTTTGCCCAAAGACTAAATGCTTCAGAGCAAAATCACAGTAAATGATTTAGAGAATAATCAATAACATTGAAATCAGCTGGCAAAGACAAGGCTCTGCATCTATAATGTATTGTTCTAGATATTATTCAATAATACATCACAAGCAAACTCTTGAGCAATGAATTTGGCAGCTGTCTGCAAAATGTGGAGAAGCCTGGTACTATCCTGAGGAGGTGACTAGCACCCCTCTGGAATGTCTCCTTCCTCTTGGAAAATGGTCAGGTAGATCCCAAAGGTGTTTTGATGCCACAGGCACATCTTTCAGATGTGGCTGAGCTTGGGTCATGCTAGTCTGCAGGTAGACGCTCAATCTTGAATCAGACAAAAGATTTTCTTATTGAGTCTCAAGTGACTCTGCCTGGGAGAGGTTTGGTGCCTCCATCAGCCCTGCTCTGGGAAGGCTCAGCAGGCTATTTGGGGGCAACAAGACTGAGCGCGAGAGGAGGTGGAGCAGTGGTTTCTAGCATGGGGTGACTGGTGTGGTGGGGCTGTGAGCCTGCCCTGGTGCTGGGGGGCAGGATGGGGTGTTTGCTGGCAGGCTGCAGCATGCTCAGCCCTGTGCTAGAGCTCTGCTCGTCATGTGCTGGCTCAGCTTGGGCTTTTGGCACTGTGGTGGCAAGGGGTGGGTTGAGACCTTCATCTGCCTGAGCACACAGGTCCACTTATGTTCTCTGCCCCTGCTTGAGCAGAGGAATGGGAGTTCTTAAAAATGATAGTTCCTAGTTTTCTCCCAAAATGCTGGCCTAGTGGTATCCGCTGCCGTAAGTCTGTCTGCCAGGGGACAGCCTGGTAGTGAGGGCAGACAGAAAGGCATTTGTCTAGTTATTCACTTTTATCTTGTTAGACTTCACCTCTCAAAGAAAAGCCTTTGAACGTAAAATTCAGCAGTGAGTTATTTTCTGGCTTTGTTTTAAAACAAAGGCAATTTTTTCTAGCCTAGAGATGTAACTGATCTTTTGCCTCTGGCTGGTTCTTCCTTAAAAGGAAGCTGAAACATGCTGCCTGTTGTTCTGTCTTCACCCTGGATGTCACTGTTAGCGAGGAGGGCAGTCGGGACTGTTGGAGAGCAACACTTCCTATTCCAGCAAGAGTGATGTTCCTTCCAGGCACCACACCACTCCTCCAAAGCAATTTGTGTACGATTTCAGCTAGCCCTGGCAGCTCTGGCATCCCTTTAATCTCCAGTCACTAAATTGGAAGTGTGGTGTGACCCCAGGCACTGCATGTTGGGGTGGCATGTGGGACACTACCTTCCTACAAGGACCAAGCTGATGCTGGTGTTGCTCATCACAGCCTCGGCTCCCTAACCACAGTGGCCAGCCGGGAGGCTTCCAAATGCAATTAGACAAATGCACGGGATAAAAACCAGCCATGTCCATTAAATAAAATGATCTTTTCTGGCTTGGGAAGGAGTCCCTGAGCTGCAGAGCTGGAGTCTGGAAGGATGGCTAACTTTATATTCTCTGAGCAACTCTGTTTGCTGCTGTTGGAAATAGGGTGCTGGTGGAATGGTAATTGGTTTAAGTTGTTTTCATGTCCTCTTACAGCAGACTTTCAAGCATTGGTGTTTGGAAGCAACAAGTGAAAGGCTCTGTAAATTATCATAAACAGCATTGAGCCTTACTCTGATAGACTCAAACAGTATTTTCATTCCATTTTTAAGTGAGCTGCATTAACAGAGCAGAGTTTGGGTTTGGTAGTTGCTTGTGTGGTGGAAATCTGGCTGCTGAGCTTGCTCAACCCTAATTGCAAAGGCTCTCTGCAATTCGGCCTCCCTTTCCAGCACACCTGGACAGGAGTCAGCAAAACAGATGCTGGTGGAGGTGGGATTAAAGCTGTGCTGGCTTAAGGAAGAGTAAAAATGCAAATAAGGAGGGGAAGCAATATGCTTCCCTTTGCTTAGAAGAGGAAAGTACATGACTCTGGCCTATTGCTGCGTCCTGATAGGCTGTCAGGGTCCAGCCACTACTGTTCTGTTGAGAAATTATTGTATCTCCCTTAAGACCAGATTGATTTCAAATAACCACCAAATGATGCATGATATCATCAGTGTCTTATCTGGATAGTGATGGACCACTAGCCCACCCATTCCTGGCCTGACAGCTGATATAAACCACCCTGGAGAGACAGGCAGCAGCAAAAGCTCAAGACCCATTTCAGCTTCTGCGTTTGAGTACTGCGGTACCACCATCTTTTCTTATGCTTGGTGCTATGATGTCACTGGACCCCTAAACCCGAAGGCTCTGGTTTACTGCACATTTTTGCAGCTTTTTGCTATATTCTTTCAGTTTTCAGTTTCTTGGTCTTTCCTAGTAGTATCTGATATCAAAACTAGACTCAATGGTATGACAAGCTCAAGGGATGGTCAAGTATGACTATTGCTTCTGCAGAAGGACAATGCCACCAAGAGCTTCATGTATAGCGAACTGTTAGTGAAACAGCTAGGGATGTTTTTTGAAGTGGATTGGCTGGAGCTATTTCTTATGAGAGTAAACAATATAGTTTAGCTCAATGTGCCCTTTAGTAAAATAAAGGGTGTTTAAACACTTCTGAAGGAGATGATAGGCTGTGTGTGCTGGTGCTTCCCCTTAGGTGCTACAGGGTTTAGTCTGTGAGCTCTTCCTTGGATGCACAGGGCAAGAATGGGAAAAGAGCACAGTTTGGAGAATGGGATGGTATCCTCCTACCCAGCCACAGAGTCACAGCTGTATTCTGTGAAACAGCAGCACTGCAAGCACTTCTTGTATGCAGAGGTTAGCTGGTAGCTGCAGAGGGAGGAAACTGGCTGGTGCATACATTGCAGTCTGAGCAGGCTGCGTGCCCAGAGACCATGCACCAATCTGACAGAGCTTGCATGTAGAACAGACCTAATTCTCTCTCCTCCAGGTACTCAAAGAAGAGAGGCTGAAATGCTTCCCAGTGTGGTAACTCCAGCCCCTGGATTGCACAGTCCCAAGCTTTGCACTGGCGGCCTGGTGTTCAGCTCTGGAATAAATCCATGGGGAGAGACACTGGAGATCCTGGGTACCGGTTAAATTTCATTGGGGTCCAGTTTTATATCATGCCCAGAACTTGGCTTATAGGAAAGGAATGACGATTGGTGGCTGTAGGTTCAAGACTTGCTAACAACAGAACTGTTCTCTCCTGTGCTGGGACCTTCCCGAAAGACGCTTCATAGGTGGTCACCTTGGTTCTCTAATAATTCATAGAGAAGAATGGTTGTGGCAGTGGCAGCTGGTGAGGGAGCAGATGGTGCCACCTGCATCATCAGATGCTTTATCACATTCTCTGTTTTATCACAGAAAGAGTGGCGAAAAAGTACACTAGAGTGTGGGAGCTGGTGTAGGTTGTGAAGGTGTGAAAAATCACAGGTAGTAGCATTGCTTCCCTGCCAGGCTGCTGCTTTGCTCAGCACTGGGTTTAAGTACTCGTGCTTACGGGAAGGTCTGTGCCCACCTGTGCCTGAGACTGCAGTGGGGAAGCAGAAGGCTTCAAAGCGAGCTGGCTGTCCGTGCTGGTGGCCAGGGATGTGCACTCACAGCAGACCTCCAGGCACGTTCAGCTGAGCTGTCTCATAAGCAAACCCCTAGGTTCACATTTGTAGCCCAGACACCTCTTCCTAATTGTACCTTAGAGTTTAGAGACCTCTGATTAGATTTGTTAAGGGGTCCAGTTTCCTTGTGTTGAGAGTTCTGGACCCATCAAGTGGCTTCTGATTTTTCTGGGCTGGTATTTGAGGCTTTTAAAAACTTTGAGCTACACAATCAATAGGTCTTGGGTCCAAACCAGGAGGAGGGTTTATACTGTCAGCATGTGCCTGAAGATCTCTCTAGTCCAGCAGGGCAGGTTTTTAATGTCCCTTCTGTAAAGGACCTACACCAGAGTCCAGCAGCAGCAATAGATTTGAATGACTATTAAAACACCATATCCTGTGACTGATGTGCTCAGGGGAGCAGAGCTGGCAGAGGACAGCGATTTGCAGGGTGCACACAGGAAGATGAGCCAGTCCTGATACTTCACACAAGAAAAAACTACAAAGCAGTAAGTGCAGCAGCAGAGTGTTGCTGGAGACGGGCTACCCATGGCAACTTCCTTTCCTCGGCTTTATTTCAGCTCCTGCTCTTAATTTTGCTCATCTCCCTTGGCAGTTCCGTCCATCCATTCTCCTGTTGTCCCACAATCTCTTAACGGTGATAACATTCAGATGTTAATGGAGCAGGCGCTGTGGCAGACCGGTAGCTACATGGCAGTTGTTTGTGTAGCAGTCAGCAAAGCCATTCACCAGTCCGGGTTAATATTTCAATGGGGCGGATGGGTGGGAAGGTGGGATGGCAGGAGAGCCAGTGAGGAGTTTGGCAGTCATTAAGCCCAAGAGGAAGAGGAACGTGTGTAACTACAAAAGGGGAGGAAGCCCATTGTGTCTGAAACAAGATGGAAGATGCCACCTGATGAAGCTGACTAACTGGTGATTAATTAGAGGCACGCTTTGAATTCCGTGTCTGGTTTGGCATTAACAGCGTTGCTGTGTGGTGAGTCGTCTTGCTTGGTGGTTTCATTGTCTGGGCTCATGTGGAGCAGGGAGGGGTTTTCTCACCAAACTTATGGAATTGAGTGAACATGTGTAAATCTCAGCTTCCACTCAAGGCAAAAAATAAGGGAAGGAAAAATCCCAAAATGTTGCACAAGTTCATGAGTTTCACAGATGAACAGGAGAGAAATAGAAAATAAGCTTGGGGTGGTTTTGAGGAGTACCGAGGAGGCCGGTGGCTGGAATACTCTGATGGTTATATTGCTCTGGTTTGATGCCTGGGCTTTCTGAGCCCAGCACCAACCCTGGCAGTGTCTGTAAGGTGTGCGGGATGTATTCCAGGCATGTCCGCGGGTCTGTGGCTCTGTATTAGTGTTTATAGGAAGTCAATGAGATGGAACTCAATAGAGAAAAGGAAGACTTAAGAGTCACTGGAAGACAAATGCGAAGGCCTGGCACTCAATAACTTTACTGAATCATATCTTTTGTTGCTGTACGTTGCTGGGTAGCAGGAATACAAGCAAGGAGAACAGGTCTGTATGTTTCAATAGGTTGTTCACCTTACCCTTCAGGAGAGGGGAGGCTTTATTTCTCTTGATAAAAAGATATCCATCCCCTGCTTGATAGGAAGTCAAGCAGCACCGTGAATCAGGGGTGTCACTGGCGATGAAGACTGCTAGAGGTAGTGGAGGGAAAGTGAGACACCACAGACAATGTGTGTGACCTATGAAGTGGCTTCAGTTGCCAAAAATAAGTTTGAATAATAAATGCAAGTGAAACAGAAATGCAAAGCAAAAAGCTAAGGGACAGCTGTCTGACCTGGGATGGGTTTCTGGAGGTGGCAGGAGTGCTTGAACACAGCTGTCCTTCTGAATTTTCCAAGAACTTTACTGAAACTCATCTCCAGTGAAATGTATGGAACATGTGAAATGCCAATACTGAAAAGCTTCTTCATTAATTGATAAATATAATTAAGGGCACCACATTAGTATTAATTTATATGGCTAATTAACTGAAGAAAATTTATACTAATGCCTAGTCTTGCTAAACCCCCCAGTAGTTCTGCTTCCTGAGCAGTACGTTTTTGTTTACCATCCCTTTGTGGATTAAGCAAACACTTTTGAATGATGGAAAGTAGCAAGTCTCTTGGAACTGAATAGATACAAGACAACTGATGATAGACAGGGCTCTAGAACTTCAAATCTGCTTCTCATTTTCCCTAAACAGCCTTTTTAACACAGGAGTTTAACACCTCTCTTTGTTTGAAACATCTCTAGGAGAGGTTCAGATACAGTAGATCTAGATTAACTCCCCAGATCTGATATTGAATTTATGTCTATGTGTGAGCCCATGTCCAGGGTCCTCAACCTGCCCTGCCCCTCACAAAGCAGCTTCCACCCCGTAGCTGCTTGCCTGCCTGTGCAAGAACCTCTGGGCTGCACTAATGTAATGAGTGGCTCTTAGAGGTGGGTGTCCTCTGACTGCCAAGTGTCATTTGTTACAGCATAAAGGTGGATGTGCATCTTGCAATACTTCTTCCTCCCTTGCTGTGGACAGCAGAGGATGGAGGTGACAGGCTGGTCCAGGCAGATTCCCAAGAGGTGTCAGCAAAGATGGTTTGGGGACATCTGGATGTTACGGCTCTCTGGGGAGGATTACAGGGCTTGTGGCTTACACCCTGAGGACCTGGGCTGTCCCCTGCTGAGAGCCGAGGCGAGGATGGATGCCCTCTGAGTACAGCAGCCTGCTCCAGTGGAGGATGCATGAGTGCTCCTGCTTCTTGACATGCTTTGAAGAACAAGAGCTTTGTGCTTGCAAGAGCCCAGATTGCAGCAAATGCTCACCCAACAACTTCCCCCCACGCAGGCTGTGGCAGTTTGCCATAAAATTCCCAGACCAAGAGAACTTCGGCTGATCTCTGTCCTGCCAGAGGAAACACATGCTGCATTTCTTCCGGCTCCAGAGCACTCCTCTCCCCTGGCTCGCGGGCACTTGAGTGTGTAGTCAGGGCAGGAGTGATCCCAGAGGGAGGTTTTCCTGAATTCTGCCTTCTGTACAAAATCAGGCCACAGTCGCACTGCAAATTTGGATATGGTTGGATTCAGACTGACATGACTGAAGTCCCAGGGCTTGAGAACTGGTCCCGCATTCTCACTGAGCTGCAACACAAGCCCACAGCCCTTCCTACAAGCCCTAGACCTACATCTCCATGGTCCAAAGAGATCCTCTCTGCATGCTCCCCCACTGCTAGGTGTGCAGCTGGGGCTAATTACTATTTTGCTAATTGCTCTTCACTGCCTTGCTGCTTTCTGTAGGAAACATTTGGCCATGGCTTTGGCTGAAGTGGGGGACTGTTCTTGGAAGCTTGATTAAAATCTGCAGAGACACCTGCCAATCCTCATACACAACATCTTTATTTTAATTTATTGGCAGCATTTAGAAAAATTGGCTTCTCTGCAGCATCAGTTGGACTTCATTAAAAAAAATGAGAGCTACGTTAGTAAAAACAAACCTGGCCAGTTGGCAGACTCACACTTTTGTCAGGACTGATCTATGCTGGAAGATACAGATTTAGTCCATCTACAGTAATAAAGTCCCATGATCCCATGGTTAAAATGTCTTTTTCCCTGCTAGCTGATGCGATTCATTAATTATATGACATTTCCACAACGATTTCTCCAGAAGAAGGCCCTGCATGCCAAGGTTTACATTACATTTTCAATTACAAAGATATCCATATGGTGACTCTGCAGTATGTACAACTGCTTATCGCACGTCTGAGCCCTGCTGCAATGCTCACAGGGCTCATGGTTGCTGGCAAATCCCTTTCTGGATACTTACAGGGCTCCCACACTGGTGATGTGCTGGGGGTGGCAATTCCCTGCAGGAAAGGAATGTTGGGAGTTTAAGCACAAATCCTTGTGTCCACTTGGGCCACCAGGTTTTATTAATAGCCTCTAAGCTGTGAGGATGAGTCTAAATCAGTGTTTCAGGCCATTGGTATTCTGAGAAACCAGCAGCATTATGGGCAGGAGTTTGGACTAAGGCAGGAGGGCTCAGCCCAGGCATGGAGTGCCCAGGCAGGCTCCAAAGAGTTAGTGAAGGGCTGGAGCCCCTCTCCCACGTGGGACAGGAAGGTTCCCATTGCAACAGCTCTTTGCCCCAATGCCCCTGGAGCAGGATCAGCTGTGCAGGCTCCAAAGTGAGGGCAAAGCTGCAGGGTGAGGTGCTGCAATAGCAGGAGAAGAGGATCCTGTCACAACCGTGTTGATGCTGCATGATGCATTGGTGTTTCTTCAGATCAGGGCTGGTCCTGCTCACACAGGATCATCGGCTGCTGTAGAAGCTGCTTAATTAACCACTAGTATGAAGGGTCCAAGTTGTGATTCAAGTACTGCTTGGTCTGAGGAAATGTATTGTTTTGGATAGACCCCTCGGAGAAAACATCACCCATAGTTCTCAAGTGGCTTGCAGCAGTTTGCTACTCCGTCGGTACCATATGAACTATTCTTGTCTCTACCCAGCAGCTCCTGCCTGCTCCAAACATTGGGATGATACAACTGGGCCCTGAAAGGCAAGCACAGATTCTCCTTCCATGGTGCTGTGCACAGGCGTGTGCCTGGAAGCTGATTCCTAGCACCGTCAGGAAAGTTGCAGGCTGCTTTTTCCTGTCTCTGGATGCAGGATGTGTCCATGGCCTGTCCTCTCGCTTACTCCAGGCGCAGCAGCTCCCTGGCCCTCCTGCCTGGCAGGCGGCAGCGATGCTCCCTGCCGCACCGGGAGCCAGGAGTCAATGCTGTTTGCACAGTTGCACTCCGATTAGCTCTGCAATGCCTCTAACCTTAGAGTAGTAAACCAGTGGCATATATATAGTTGAACAATTATATGTATTGTGACTAAATTTCCCCCTGAAGATCTCATTCACGATGTTAGAGTGAAAGGATCATAAAATGAATTAATAGCTGATTCACTGTATAATTTCCTAGTTCAATATACTTTAGTGTACCAGCTAAATGAGCCATACACAGCATTCAGCTCGGCCAGTTAACAGCTTTATCATTGAGATCTCAGGCTTAGAAATAAAAGCAATTCTTCTGAAGTAATTGCGTCTAATTAAAAGAAACATTTAAAAAGTGTAACCAAAAGGAATTCATTTCAAATGGAAAATTAATGCTGAAAAATAGCCCTGAGCTCTCTTGTCTTTGCTAATAGCTAAGCATTCTCAGAATAATTAAACTGTTTTGAAATGTTGATACCTTCCCCTGCTAGGAATTATAGCCGTTACCCCAACACATTAGCAAACCCTCAGCATGGCCCTGGTGGGTGACAGCCGGGGGGCTTTGGGTGCTCCGGGGAGAGCAGGGGCAGCTGTCTGGAGGGAGGCAAGTTCCCACCACGATGCTCTTGCACCCTGTCAGGAAGCAGCGGGACTGCCTCCCGGAGGAGATGAACTCGGCGGGGCAGGAGTCTCAGATAATGGGACTCCCCATAAAAGCCAAGGAATTAACTGAAAATATCCCTCTCTTTAAAAGCGCGTGGCCTTTGTATGGTATTGGCTCCTCTCTGTAGCACTTCAGGCAGCTGAAGTGTGAGGTGCCTTTCCAGGTGAAGCCTGGTCACTGCTTTTCTGTTACTTGTTTCATGAGCAGAAAGCGCAGCTCTTTAACCGGCACCCTGAAAAGGTCCCTCAGTAAATATGCGGGTTTACAGAGTTCCCGGCTGGTGTTTGTGCTGGGGGGGTGTGCCAGCCTGGCTGATCTTGACAGAGGATCCAAATCCCTTCAGGGTCCTCATCTGCTGCTCCCTCACTTGCTCCTCTCCCTTTACTCCTGCTTCTTTGGGCAGGCAATGTTTCAAAGCTGGATGTGTGGTGAAAATCCCACTTAGGTGCTGCCCTCAGAGCAGGCTTGTCTGCAGGTGCCTCCTCCCCTCCCTCCGCCCCAGGGTCTGGTTGCAGGTGTCGGAGCAGAGTAAGTGCATCCTGTGACACAGTGAGGATAAGCACAGATCCCACGCGCTGTGCAGGAGCCCTGTTCTTAACTCCCTGTGCTGAGCTAGGAATGCTTCTCTGATTAATAGTCTGTCTGGCTGCACTGGGAGACCCAAAGGGGTGGCTTTTGGGGCAGCAGGGATGGCTGGTGCCTAAAATAGTTGTTACAGTGCTTCATTTGCATGAATCCAATGGCTGGGTGCCACCAGCATAAGGGACTGCAATAGCTAGTGCTGCCAAGCTAGAGGTCGTATGCAGTGGGTGAGGAGCTGCCAACAGAGCTATAGGGCACAGGGAGCTGCTCCAAAGCTGCTGCTGGGGTGGGGTGTTAGGAAACACAGATCCCCAGACTTAAATCTCTTTCCAGGATCTTTTTTCCTTGAAAAGTGACTGCGAAGACAAAAATGTTTTGAAAATGTCAGGGCTTGGTATCAGCATCTTTGTGTTAAAGCAATTGGTTCTCATCTTGAAGCAACTTCGCGTTAGGAAGCAAACGTGGACAAAGCTGATTCCTTTTAAATGTTAAAAAGACCAAACATAAATACTTCTGACCCAAGTGGTTGGTTTTGCTTGTTGGGGGTTTTTTTTCTGGATTACCAGGACACAAATGCTTTTGAGAATTCAACTTTATGCTACTTCAGGGAGAGAATTTGTTCTCTTAAAATCCTTGTGGGATGGGAATGTAGTTTCTCGTGCTGCTGCAAGTGGGAAGCTCAGGGAATCTTTGGGGGCTGTTGCTTATTATTGCCAGTACCTACTGAATTTGCTTTTATTATGTTATTTGGTAACTATGACAGAAGTGAGTATATTCCATCCGAAACCTTCTGCAAAATGTTCCCAGCAAATTCTGTGGATGTACAATAACACGCTCTGGAAATACACATTTATAGCACTGACCCTACAAAATAACCTGTGTGTCTGCTGGCTCGTTTCCCTTTCCACAACATTATGCTGTTTCGTGTGTTTTCTTGATGCTCCTCTTCAAACTGTAGTAAATCAAGGTTTTCTCCCTTTTATTTTGGAGGCAGAGCAGGAGGGCAGCGTCTTAAGGATTCTCTGTGCTTCTCTTTCACAAATATACTGAAAATATCACAACTTCTAAGGAAACAGGTAAAACTGGTCCCTGGTGTCTGGAGCAGGTCAGCGGGTGTCCTGCCCTGGCCAGTGTGCTCAGAATTCTCCCTCTATTTTCTGGATGATCCAGAACTTTCTTTTTTTTTTAATTCCTGAGTGTTTCTAATTGAGCTAACATTATTAGAAGGTTTAAAAAAAAAAAAACCTTTCCCAAATTCCCTTTGCGTTTCAGTAGCTCTTTAATATGCAAGGCAGCAAGAGATGAACTGGGTCTAATTACGAGTCCCTGGAGTAGCCAGTCAGAAAATGAATTGATGCCTTTTTCCTTATGAACAATGCATGTACCACAAATTAGAGGCGCCATCACCAGAGATTTAATTACAAAATATCATTACTTTCACACATCATTTCAGATTTGGCCTGATCAAATCAAAGTTGGGGGAGAGAGAGAGAAGGGGGAGGCGGGAGAAGGGAAAAACTGCACCACTAGCAGGGTCATTCGTTCAGGGGTACTTGAATGCAGGAGGGAATTGGTGTTATTGAAGCTTCCCAAAAGGCGATTCTGCAGAGAAGCAGCAGCCAGGAGGAAATTCATTTCCTTTTCCAAGGAAGGCTCCAGGCAGCGCAGCTGTCCGGGAGAAAACACGGCGAGAGCAGGGTGGCCAGGGCTGGTTGAGCTTTGCTGGGAGGTGCTGCCTTAAAGACCATGAGCATGTCTAGCTCTGCGGCCAGTCTGACCCTGCCTGGGGAGAGGGGGATTTTGGTCGGGTGGAAGAATGTGATGAAAAGAGTGTTCAGTCTGCTATCACTTGGCTCTAGCTGGGCTTCCTCTGGCAGCAAAAGCTGCCTATGGAAGAATAAGGGGCTAATCCCAGGATGTATCAAAGTGTTCTTCAGGCATACACAGTGTATGTGATCCTGTGCCATCCCCGACACGCCTCCCCAAAACCACAGTTGCTGAAGGTATTCATGCCAAAGTGCAGGATGAATTTTATCAAGAGGAACAACTGCCAAGGGAGGCCTGGGAACTCATTTGCTGCAGAGTTCAGCCTATTATTGCAGTTCAAAGGTCATGCTGGTGACCAGAAGAAGGGTTGGTGTGCACTGGGGGGAGGGTTTAGCTGCTTTTGCCTCCCTCATCTCTCTTCACCCCTGAAGAACACAGCACTGAGCAGCTCACCATCTTATTTCTAGTAAGGTGGGTCCATCCCTGCGGCTGAGCATCTTTACAGCTTGTGCTGCTACACGGAGGGATTTGAAGCAAGTGCGGTCACAAGTGGTCAGTGGTCCCTGTTCTGTAAGGAGACCTTGAAAGCTGCCTCCTTCATGCTGAGCCTCCCAAGTGAGAGGTCCTCCCCTTTGGTCCGTGCCCTCTGCAAAGGAGTAGAACAGTTTGCAGCTTGGAGTGTGTCTTGGCTGCAAGAAGGTTCTGGGCTCAATGCCCCCATGCCAAAACGGAAAATTTGGTGAGTATTAATTTGAACAGCTTCAGTGCTGTGTACTCACCACAGCAGGCATGGAAATGTCAGAAATAGCCCACTAAAATAAAAAGTAACAGCCCTGTATTGTCTAACGTGTCCCTGAGTGATTGTTGTAGCAGACAAATGCGATGACCAGAAATCCTCTTTTTTCCATGCTGAGAGAAAAATGAGGCTGTTTTCCTTGCAGAGTGACACCTGTCTGGAGCTGATTTAAAGGGCTGGCTGCGGAACAGGGTCATCCAGGCTGAGCTGATGCCATAAAGGCAGTCAGCAGTGAATGTGGGTGCTCGGGATGGGAGGGCAGGACGGCTGCGCAGCCCTGGGATGATTTACAGCCCCTGCAGCCAGCCCAGGCCGT
>NW_010404071.1:16524-22968 GCF_000710305.1 Buceros rhinoceros silvestris | reverse complement strand
GGGCTGTGATTATTTCTCAGCCGGACGCACAAGCCAATCGTTTCAAGAAACTAAAATGCTCTTCAAAATTTATGAGGAAAATGACGGCTTGTTGAATACATGATGTAGCGAGATGTAGTTTTACATTAACTTAAGAGGCATTTATGGGGCAATATTCATCTTCTCCATATTATGGCAAGTATAATATGAGAGGATGCTATGTCACGGGGATAGCAGACCTGACAGACATGATGTACGCAGAGACAGACCGTGATGAAATGGAAAAAGGCAGGAAGAGCCAGCGCCACAGGCTGAAGGAGGTGGGAGCAGGAGAACAGGCTGCTGAGAGAATGGGAGATGCCACCCACGTCCTCCTCCTGTGCCAGGGGACGCTGCTCCATTGCTGCCATGGAGCCACATGGACACCTGCCTGCTGAGGACATGGTGCGGTGATTGCAGCCCTGAAGGTCCACTCGTGGCTCAAGGCCAAGCCCCGCTCACCACCCCTCTTTGCAAGAGCTGCTCAGCTTTGTTCCGTGGTTCAGCGGACAAGTGATCCAGCACAGGTAACGTGCCTGCAAACTCCAGCAGGTCCTTGTACCAGTGGCGTGTTACAAAGAGAAAAATGATACCTTCTGATAATATTTTACCTAATGATTGGACTTTGCCATGCGAGTACGTAGGCTGAGAAAGGTTGTGTGGTCTGAGGAAGTAACAGGCTCCTTCGGGAATGTGGTAGAAAGGCACATCCATCACTGTTAGCTAAATATAGCTGGGCACTTGCAGAGCTGGCTCCAGCTGGCAAACAGCAGCTTCTCTGCTCTCCTGTCTGTCCAAATCGGACTCCTCGGAACGTGTGGCGCAGGCCAAGCTCTCGGGCTGCTCCAGGGTAAGCCTCTGTGGTTTAGCCTGGTGAAATTGTAGCTGAAAGTAATAACTAAATATTGCCCCACCCACATTTAGCTGCAGGCAAAATTTTGCACTAGGAACTGCTTGGCTGGGTAATGGAGATCAAGCAGCTCCTAACTGGAGCTGTGAATTAAAGTGTCTCATGTGAGGGGGGCCTTTGGGCTGTCTCCTGGTCCCCCCCTTGTTGTGTATAAGCACATCTGCAGTCTTTGGGGTGGCCAGGTACTACGCTTCTCCCTGACCACGGGGATGCGTGGCTGTATGCGCCTGCTCTGGCACACCAAGCAGTGCTTGGGTTAGTGCTGGGCTCAGGGTCCCTCACAGCTGGATCCAGAAGTTGGGCAGAGGCATCCACCTGACCAGTACAACCATCACGTAAATCACAGTCGTAGTAGGGTCTTGATCTCCACAGGTATTCCTGCCTGGGCATTATGTGCAGGGAAGAGGGTTAAGTTCAGTTTCTTTTGACATCATGAAAACACCAAGCAGAGCTGTGAGCCCTGCCTTAAGGAAATACTGATCACCCAGAGACCAAAGAGCTTGTGGTGCAAAGTCAACAAGCAGGGTCCCTGCATCTCTGATTCAGCTCCTTCCTCTAAGAGAACTACAGTCCTTCCCTCCCGTGTCTGAACTGTCTGTTCCTCGGGAGGAAGGGATGTTGCTCCCTTGTTAGATAAAACTTCCAGACTTCGTCAGTCAAGCTGTGGTGAATACCCGGATGGAAGGCAGGACCTTGCTAACATCGCTGCTCCTCAGCCTCTGCCATTTTGAAGATTTTGGACAAACTTTAGTAGCTTTGACAGTGATGTTACTAGCAAAAATGAAACCAAAAGTTGTACAGTGCCTGCATTGTCCTTTCTTGACATCGGGCAGGATCAGAGCACCAGTAACCAGGAGCAATGCAGGGTTAGTTGGAGAAGGCTCGAGAGGTTTGCAGGAGCTGTGGCAGCCAGACTCGGGGAGATGGGCTGAGGCTGGAGGAGATGACTAGAGAGGTGTCTGGGTGTGGAGGAAAGGTTGCAGAAGCCATGCTGAAGAGGCAGGAGAGCAGGATGATGTATAACACCCATTTCATCAGAGAGAAATTAAAAGGATTGATTGATATCAATTATCAGGTACAATTTGTTGCTGCACAATTGACATGTTAATCACCTCCCTGCTGCATTTCAGCGTGGCAAGATTTTTGACCAATTTGAAAGGTTTACAGCAACAATATGATGCTGATTTATCTCTCCTTAATAAAAAAGTGATCAACTGAAACCTGCATCCATCATTCTGTTTATCACTCATGGTGATTTATTAACTAATTATACTTACAGTGGGTCTTTTTCTATAAGTATGGATAACAGAGTGATGCAGTGTCAGTGCAAGTCATAAATAATGCCACAGCACAGTATGTTTAATACTTACTCCTAGGACCAGCCCATAACAAGATGCCTTGATTAAGGTAAGCAGATGGCTTCGTTTGTCAGGGACGGTCCTGAAACTGCACATCGAGGAAACAAGCCCATTTCTCATGTTTCCAGCACTGGACATTGTACAAATGTCTCAGCCGTGTAATTCAGATCAGGTGAAATGCTCCAGCTCGGCCATTTTTCACAGGCATTTGCAGACCCCCACGAGACCTCACGGCACCCTGAGGCTCAACAGCAGCATGGTGTTTCAGGATCAAGGTCTGTGGAGCAAGAAGCAGCCACAAACGGACAAAAAAGGGACTTTGGATTTTAAAAGTGAGATAGGGAGCTGACAAAAATTAGAGCTTCTTCAGGCATCATAAAAGGATAAAAGGAATTTTTAAGTAAGAAGTTATCAAGCCCTTAACTCAGTTTCATCCATCAAAAATACCTTTTATAACACTTGTAGGTTACAGTAATTGGCTGACACAGGCTCCTAGGAATTCTGTCTTGACAAAGAGATGTGGTCAGTTCCCTTGCCTCGCATAAGAGGACGATGATGTGACTATTAAACAATTATACCCTGTAATCGTGTAATCTCAAGGAGAAAGCAGCTTCTCAAATGACACATCGGGCAGCTCTGAGCTGGCTCTCCAGGCTCAAGTCATCTTACCAACGGAGGGAGAGGCAGTCCAAGGGTTTTTCCTTTGGCGTGTGTGAGGATGGGGTGAAGAGCCAGCAGCAAAGGCCTGAGGGCACCCGGGAGGATGACCTGGGCAGAGCCGAGGGGGCTCTGGGTGCAGGGGAGTCCCTCACCCTGCTGCTTGTCACTGTGCACTAGACCTCATCTCCTAATCCAGTTTACAACCTTTTGAGCTCAGACCAGAACTGTCATCTTAACATTTTCACCTTGATGACTGCCCACAGATGTAGATATCGAGTCCATTCTTTCTCCTATCTTTTACTAAAAATATCACCTCTCTTAGTAAGAACAAAATTCCATTATCTTAAAGAAGGGGTTTGGTTTTTTTTTTCCTCTTTATCCATCACTGGACTAGGTCCGTGGTAAATATCCTGGTTGTGGACTCCCTTGTCTTTCAGTGTTACATAGGTATAGATCTTATGAGATTCTTTTTTTGCCATTGATTGGTCTCTAAGAACCTCGTGTAAATGCAGCGTACAACAGTTATTTTTCCATCCCCCTGTACCCTTCTCCCAGCTCTGGCACTGACTTGCTCTGCCAGCTTGTCCAAGTCTCTTGTCACCCTACTGCTCTGAAAATATCAGGTGTGGCACAAACATTCTTCAGGACAGTCTCTTATTCTGCATTTGTCTGTGAGATCTCTGTTTGAAGCTGCTTTGGCAGGGCTGCTCGGCACAGGCACTGCTGTCGAGTAGAAGTGCAGCTGCAGAGCCACCGCAAAAATTACCCAGCACCTCCTGGGGAACAAACAGTGACAGATCCATAATTTATAGAGGGCAGTCGGTGTTCAATAATTAGGGCATAATTTACGCTGAGTGGGTTTTGGTGGTGGGAGGAGAGAGGCAGTTTTGTTTGTTCTCCTGTTCGTTCCCTGGGCATCTGTCCCGGAGCTCAGAGAGGATGCTCCTACAGGCAGGCATGGCTCGCTGCACCCTCTCCCATCTCTCCTACAAGGGCATGAGCCCATAATGACTATTTTGCAATGGAGGGGTCAGATTTTTCTGCTCTGACGCTTGGTACAGCTCTTCCTCTCTTGATGATTAATCCACATCATCTCCTACACCAGAGGCTCCGAGCATCCCCACAATCCTGCACCACAACTCATCTTGGGCATCGTAATGGTGTGTCTCAGTGGCTTGAGCACATCTGTGCCCTGCAAGGGGCTGGGCACCTCGTACCTGTGGCAGTCCTCAAGGCCTGGGGCAGTGGTAAAAATAATACAATGCTCCGTCTGCCTTTTAGCTGCAGAGATGCCTTGTGACCAGGCTGCAGCTCTCCTGTCCCCGTGGCTGCCCACACCCCTAGTCCTGCCTGGGCTTGCAGGGTTTAGCATGACCCACCTTTGCTTTTCCTATTTCCAGGCACATGTGGCCCTCGGGGCCACCTCTCACAGGCAGGACGTGGCTGCGCGCTGGGTGTGGAGCCAAGCGAAGCCCATTCCACCAAGGGACCCAGCTTGTCAGGCTCTGTAGGACACAAGGGAGGTACAAGGAGAGAAAAAGACTTAATGTAACGCGACAGGAGCTAAAGAAACTCTGAAAGTTTTGGGGTAGGTGCCTCCCTGAGGTGTATGAGGAGGGGGATCACCCTGTAGACTTCTCAGTAAGTCTGTACCTAAGCTGTCACGGTGAGGAAGAACAGGAGGCCGGTGTTTGCACAGCATTTTATTTGCAACACTTTATGCTTAAACTGAAGGCGAAAGCGTGTCTTAGAGCTGATGTGTGAACCAGACTGATAAGACGTGCTGACCTCAAATGGAGGGAGGGGGTTCCTCAGGACCTTAGCTCTGGGAATTACCTCTTCCCTCCTAATCTGGCCTTGTCCTGATGATGCTGGACAAACGCTTTTCTGCCTGCCCCATCCCGTGGAGCCACGTTGCCGCGATGTGTTGGCCAGCTCTGCCCGGGGACCGCAGCGGGGAGGTGTGTGTGAGCGCCCCGGGCTGGGCACCCCGCGGGGGTCTGCCCGCTGCCACAGCCGCTCCTGTGTGGGGGCAGGACTGGTCCCCACTGAAGGCCAGCTCGACCCCGCTGGGGCGGCAACGGCACCGAAGTAAAAGGTGATTTCCTCAGAAGGCTTGCAAGGGAGGCAGGAAAAATAATTACCGAGCTTCATCTTTCTCCCATTTTAGAAAAATTAATTTTTGAGAAACCTCCACAGTTTCACGATTTCTGGTCCCTAAATCACGCCGGCTGACAGCCTGTCCGGGGCTATTTATGGGCTCGTCGCAGGGAGCCCTCTCCATCCGCAGACCACGAGTGCCATCTTCTGGGAGCCGGCAGCTCCCGCCTGCTGCCGTAAATCCCGGCGCCAGAGGAAGAAGTTTCGCTACAATGAGCTTCACCCTGGGGTTTCCCACCGCTGCGTGTCACAGCGGCACCAGCTGCAGGTGCTCCTCGCCTTCCTGGGGGGAAACTGAGGCAGAGAGGCGTGAAATAAAGCAGCCTGTTTGCTCTTCTTCAGACGCACAAGGAGTTTGGGATGTTACGTGGCCTCTGAAATACCCGAGAGGATGAGGATTGGGGGTGCAGTTGTGCCCCAGGGATGTGGAGCTCTCTCCTAGCATCAAGTAATCAACAGGAACCTCTTTTCTCTGATAAGGAAAGATGATTTTCTTTTTGCACAAAGACTTAACTCCAGAACTGTGCACTTCAGGATGCCCCTGGAGCATCTCAAACTCCTGGCCAAATCCCAGTGGAGGGCAGCACTGGAACTAACCTGTTTGTTCAAACAAAGGAATTGCCTGGGCTGGAGCAGGAGGCTGTGAGTGGTCAAAGTGTCTCCTGAAAGGAGACGGAGGCAATAACCTGGGGACAGGGCTCCTCTCACAGAGGTTTACAAAGGCTTCAGTTTCTTTCTGTAAAACTCATCAAGGCTTTCTACTGTGATTTGATTTATGGTAGCGGGAGGCAGTAGAGCCCGTGCTGGCACGGAGGGTGCTGCCAGGCTGACCTGGGGTTACTGTGCTCAGGAGAAGCCCAAGAACTGGCCTTTTCAGGGAATGTAAATTTGTTTGAATGTCGTGCAGTTATCCCCATGGTTAAAGGTGGGGTAAACGCTTCCCTGGTGCTACTGGCTCTGTGGGAAGAGTGGATGTGTGGGTGATGGGATGTCAAAAACTACTGCCCCTCGCCATGGCAGCCCTGCAGCAGTCCAGTCGGCAAAGCAGCGCTCAGACCATAAACCGTGCCCAGGGGTGTACAGCGTACCCAGCCGCTCAGCCAGTGCCACACGATGGTGCTCGGAGCTCTGTCTCCTGCTTTCCTCGCAGGCCGGCGCTGCTGGGGCTTTCTCCATCTGCTCAGGGATTTCTCCTATCCCCCTCCCAGGCCAGTAGAGAGCCCTGGACACAGTGTGACTTCCCTTTCTTTGTCTCTTTCTCCCCATCGATGGCTCCTAGCACTGGCGCAGGGAAGGGTGAAACCAGCCTTGCCCATGGTGAGGGAGTGTGATGGTCTG
>NW_010404071.1:14797-16151 GCF_000710305.1 Buceros rhinoceros silvestris | reverse complement strand
CCCCTTCGAGCAGCCTCTGAATGCCCTCGTTCTGCGGCTGTAACAGGGTTAGAAACTCTTCACCACCTTGCCAAAAGCCTGAACCCAGTGGATCCAAAGGAATCAGTGGAAAACAGGCTGGAGATGTTCTCTGGAAATCGTGCTGCTTATCCTCCCCTGCAGCAGGATCAGCTCTCTGTCAGGATTACCCACCAACTTGATACCCAGCTGGACACTGCCGACGTGTCTAGTTTGGGACACTTCTAGTGTCAGCTGCTCTGCTGCGAGTTTGTAGCCACCTTCGAGCAGCCTCTGAATGCCCTCGTTCTGCGGCTGTAACAGGGTTAGAAACTCTTCACCACCTTGCCAAAAGCCTGAACCCAGTGGATCCAAAGGAATCAGTGGAAAACAGGCTGGAGATGTTCTCTGGAAATCGTGCTGCTTATCCTCCCCTGCAGCAGGATCAGCTCTCTGTCAGGATTACCCACCAACTTGATACCCAGCTGGACAGCAAAGTCCTGCGCAGCAGTGCTGCTCCTCTGTCAGTTCGCTGCCTTTATCAGTCGGGTAAATCTTCGGGCCATGTAATCCATCAGCTCTCAGTGTTGGAGTAAGAGGGCAGGGAGCTGAATACTGAAAGGAGGAGATAGATGGGGAGTAGCAGAACCCCGTGTTAAGCGAGTCCAGGAGCACCCATCCACCACCACAGCATGAAGAAAACGTGCGAAGTTCTAGCCTCCCCTGGGGGGGGTTGGAGGGGCCGTTGTTTGGGGTTTTTTTCCTCAAGTTAAATAGAGAGGTTCCCTTGGAGGAGTCAGTCAGGTTGGGGCTCTGGGACTGAGAGGCACTAGAGGTAAAAAACTCGAGCTCAGTTCATCTTTCTGGTTCCCAAGCAGCTGATTTCAACCATGTTCAAAAAACGAAGCGTGCGTAGTCGGAGGCAAGTGGCTGTGCTCTGTGGACGGGGCACTTCACCCTGAACTGAGGTGTGGTTTTGACAGAGGTGCATAGCAATGGGGCAGCTCACGGATACGGGGGGTGAGACTGGGGGATCCAGTTAATGCTGGAGCAGAATGGATCCTAGGGCGATGGTTTTCAAAGGAAATAGCGACTGTTAGATGTTCAAAGCCCCTCGTAGCGCATTCCAATATGTGATTTCCTTAAACTCTGCGAATATCCTCTTTAAAGCTAAATCTCACTCCACTTTAATACCCAGTTTTTATTTCTGCTGTGGCAGTGGGAGAATTGGATGGGAAAAAATCATGTAAGCACAGAATGGTTTGGGTTGAGGGGGACCTTAAAGATCATCTCGTCACACTCACACACCCAGCCGTGGGCAGAGACCCCTTCCACTAGACCAGGTTGCTCAAATCCT
>NW_010404071.1:1847-14617 GCF_000710305.1 Buceros rhinoceros silvestris | reverse complement strand
GGAGTGAAACCAGAGTCCCCATGCCACTCTGTGCTGGAGAAAAGGGGGCCAGTCCACTTGTGACCCAAGCCCAGATTAACCAGCCGCTCCCTGGAGGCAGGCAGCGCCCTCTGTGAAGTGATGACTCCAGCGATGTCTGTGAGGGAGCTCAGATAAAACTCGTTGAGGTTTCCAGAAGAATGATTGCCGCCAATAACACCATAGGCAAGATTTCAGAACAAAGGCTGTTTCTCATGAGTTAGCAGAAGCAATGGTAGCTATTTGCGATTTATGCCTCTCTCATAAATTACACTTTAAGACTAGGATTCTGTGTCATCAGAAAAGATACATTTTATTTTTATATAGCATATTTAACACATACTTCAGGAGAATGATGGTGGTGTTAGGGGCCCGGGGTGATAGGGAGGATTTTTTTTATTATTATTATTTTTCTCAGAAGGTTTTCAGCCTGTGAAGTTGGGCGAGGGGAGTCACAGCAGAGTGGCCAGCTGACAGATTTAGGCGGGGAGGTCAGGATCAAAGGGAGGGGTACAGGGCATGGTGTTCATGTATGCGCAGGAAGAGGCTCTCGCGGGAAAGCCGTGGCAGATCTGGCCCCCGGAGATCTCAGGTCCCCTGTGTAGTTCAGAAGAGCCCTTTGTCTGTGCTTTCCTCTGCTCACTGCCCAACCCCTCACCCAGCCAGAGCTGGAAAGAGCTCCAGGGTTCAAGCTGTGGTTGGGTACCTGTGGCTGGATCTCCGTGGGACTGTCACATTGGCACTGACAGGTTCCGTCTTGATGCCGGATATGGTCATTAAATTTGCTGCCAGGAATTGCCCAAATCTGACACTGGGTCATCCTGGACTCTGGTCCATCTCTGTGGCAGGTCTTTGAGCTCTCTGTGTCTTGGGTCACTGGGTTGTTTAAGAACTGCAACTTCTGTGGGTGTAGGGGTTCTCCTTTAAAACTTTTGTCGGTGACAGGGTGCACCCTCACAGCTCAGAAATTGGGAAGCAAAGGACCAGGCATGTTTAGAAACAGGAGTGCTCCCTTAGGCGGCAATGCCAGCCTCACCATGCAGCCCCTGGGAATCTCTACCAATGGAGCCCAAACCTTTTTCTTCCCCAAAGCTTCCAAGGTGACTAGAAAAGGTGAGGAATCCACGGAGTAAAGATGTATTCATCCAGCAGCTGTATCTTCCATTCCTCTCAGATTTTGTCCTGATGAGCACATGGCTTACTCTAACCATGAGGGGGGTTGGTTGCTGGTTACCAGTCCCTCAGCAGATGTAGCCGTGACTTTTGCCTAATGTTTTCTCCTGCCTTTCACTCCAGAGCCTGCAGGTAAGCAGGCGGGACAGGCAGTGACATAGTGCCAGGGTAAGCACGGGTGCAGGTCACCCCGCAGCTTCCTGGGGACACCCCAGGCTGCAGATGGGTGTCCCCCTCTTCTCTGGCCTTTCTCTTCCTCCCAAGGGGCTGAAGCTCCCCTCCTGTGCCTCTCTCCAGCTGGGCAGAGGGCAAGCTCCACTGCAGCCCGAGTCCCGATGGCTCTACATGTCCCTCCCAAAAGAACTTTTGCAAGCCGGTTTTGCAGACGTTTGTTTTTATAAACTTTTCCTGCCTGTGCAGCAGGTTAAAAAGCTCTGAAAGGGAAGGAGGGGAGAACGATGCATTGGGTCATCTCCATGGGAACGTCTTGGGAAGATTGATACACGCCCCGAGAGGCGGGTGCATTTATTAGCGTGTTCCAGATCCTTTCCTGCAGCCTTTTTTTTTTTCCCCTGCTGAGGAGGAAGAAATAATGTTTTAAAGGAGGAAAGAATGTGAACCTCTGAAATAAAAGCACCACCACAGTTCCCAGCTCATTCTGGCAGCACGTTTCCATTACCTGCCACGAGCAAGCGCTTGTAGCAGCAGAGCTGTGAGAGCTCCAGCAAAAAAAAAAAACAGAGGGAGCTGGGTTGGTCCTCCCAGGCGAGGACAACCCTGCTGCTGTGGTGAGACAGTACCAGCCATCACCCACTGGACACAGAATGATGGTGCTTGGCAAGGCATGGGGAAGGAGAGTGGCTGGAGCTGTGCTTTGACTGGTGGTCACAATCTCTTGGTGCAATGGGGATCTTCTCTGCTCACTGCCTCACCAACCCACATTTTTCCACATCACAGCACCATCTGAGACAGTTAGATGGACCCCAGCTCAGCTTGATGAGCTGAGCACCCAAATCTTTCTGGTGCAGCATTATCCCAGAGGGTCAGAGTAGACCAACTCATCTCCCTGTGCCTCAGTTTCCTCCCTTGTTCTCCCTGGCCAGCACTGGGAACTGCCAAGAACCTTCACATATGCTAACCATTTTCAAGAGTGATGGTGGGATGAAGACAAGCTCTTCGGTCTTGCTGGAGCCAAGAATGAGACACCAGATGGTGCATGACCTGTCTAAGCCCCCTGTGTTCTGTTTGTTGTTCTCCTACAAGCATATTGCCCTGGGAAAAATCCAAAGGTTCGTTTCCAGAACCCAGACTCTTCTCATACGTAACAACAACTGCACCTCTCCTGGCCACATGCGTTGCTCACGTGAGGCTCTCTTGCTGCTGCAATAAGGTTTTTGGGTGCAGGGGGGCTGGTGAAGTCTCCTAGAAACCCAGGCTTGAGCTCAGCATTCAGCTCCTCCTGGGCCCAGCTGCAATTATCCTCCTCTGTTGTTTGTAGAGCACCTAACAAGAAAGAGACCCAGCCGTGACAGTCCTCCCATGGGCGTTACTCCAAAATCACCAGCAACAAGAATATTTTTAAAACAGAAATCTCTGCTCTGGGCTAAGTAGTAATTAATCATTAAAAAAATCATAACACTGGGGAGGAACTCGACTGTTGCACAGCTGATTTTAAGAGCTTGTCTGAGTGGACCTGCGTACAGAAGTGGATCTGCAACGTGCTCCTCAGGTGGAGAGTGTCTGCTTCCCTCCCACCCCAATTAATTTCTGTCGGGCAATGAGCTGTGGATGGCCAGTCTCTGCAGGGCAGGACATCGGTCTCAGCCTCTGTGTGTGCAGCCCAGTCACGACTGCAAAAGATCAAGACGCACGTTTGCAATAATAATAACAATAATATTAATGTCCCCAGAGTGGCATTTCAGATGCAAATGAAAAGAATAAAAATATAGGTTCCTGTTTTAACTTTGTTGCCGCTGTAACTGAACCAAGTGAAGACCTGAAGCTGTCCCCGCCGCCTGCCTGGCAGCAGAGCTGTGACTCTGTTTATTTTCATTCATCACCCGAGCGGACGAGGACTCGGCCATGAGCTGACAATCAAGGCGAGGAGCTGGGGCTGAAGAGCCAGTCTCACCGTGGCATGCAGCAGGTGTTCATCTAGTATCGGGCACGCAAAGCGAAGGGTGACAGCAGCTACGTGTGGTGTGACTAATAACTAACTAGCGCCCTGAGAGCTCAGGAGAGCCCTGCAGCGAGACCATGAACCCGCCCTGGCCAGGGACCTGCTCTGCTCCCAGGGCTTCAGCTCTAGGGGCTGTGCCAGGCGTAACGCGCTCCCTCCCCTCCTGCCGCCCGCGCTGGGATGGGAAACGCTTGTGGCGTGGACCCAGCAGGGAAGATTTCTTGCAGTTTAGATCTCAGCCAGTCTTAATGCTTGTTTGCCAGCAGAATCCGACTGCGTCCCTTCTCTCTCCCTGCATTAACAGACACAACTTCCTTCCCCTCAAAGATGTGGCGGCGCCGGGCGTTTGCTGGTGGGTTTTGTTTCTTTGCACAAATGCTCACAGGTATACGTAACTACCGACGGCAACTTTTCATCTGAAATTCCAGCATTGCTCAGTTTTAATTTTCAGTTAGAAAATCTGTGCACAGTTTGCGTGTGCTGGGAAGAGGGAGGGACTGGGGCACAGTAATTTGGGCTGGTCTGAGCCCAGCGCCCTGGGGCCACCTTCATCCTGTACGCAGGGCAACCCCCCCACGGTCAGCCCCGCTCCTTGGTCACACAGTGAGTTTTCTGGAAATTCAGATGCTTGTCTGTTCATCAGTTTATTAATTACAAAAATAAGCCCTCGGCTATTTAACTCTCAGGATCAGACTTTGGCCAGTTGTGGGAGAAAGTGGCAGCCAGGAGCACAGGCAGGATGGATGGTCGCAGGGCACATGGAGGGAGCCCTTATTTGGGCCATGCTCCCAGTAGCTTTTAAACCAAGACAGAGCTCTTAATCTGAAGACACATTTATTTTTTGCAGCAAAGAGATTGTCTGAGAATGAAACTGATGATTTAAAAAACAAAGAGGAGGGGAAAAAAGGAATTGAAACTGCGTAGGCTATTTTCAGCCAGCAAGATGAATGAAATGTAAAAAAATAAAATAGGCTGCAAGTATTGAATTCTAAAAAAGATCAGTCTGAAAGCATGAAAATCCAAGCAGGTGCTGCCAGCTCCAAGTACTGACAAGGCAGGCTTTTCTGCTGGCATACGGTGGAAGGTTTCAGGAGACACACACGGCACAACAAAATTCTGCCCAGCCGCAGGGCTCTCTACTTACCAGTGGAGACCTGCGACGCTTCAGCTGCTGCTGCTCCTTATTCCTGGCTCCTAAGGCTGATGGAGCCACTATGAGGGCAGAGCAGACCTGCTGCAGAGACCAGCAGAAGAGGAGCTAATGCATCAAAGGAGAGAAGGTGATCTGTGGCTCAGCCCTGTGTCCCCCACGCCACCATCCTCAGTGTTCCAGCCTCTCACTAGCCCTTGTGGCTTTTGCTGTTGTTTACTTCTGTGTGGTGCAGGGAGAGATGATTGCAAGGAGCAATCGGGGGCTACGAGGGCAGACAGCTCACCAGCGTAATAAAAGCTAGAGACTTCTACTCTCCAGGACCACTGCCCTCTCCCACAGCCCGCTGCACCAGTTCAAGAGGGGAAGCCGTGCACTGTAATTTGGAAACGAATCTGAGCTGCCACTTCAAGGTGATGCCCTGAAAATTCACTTTCTATCATCTAGTGCTGTCACATGATGTGGGTGAGTGGAGGACTGGGAGGGCAGGACCTGCCAAATGTCACATGCTCCAGCCTTGGTGCCCATCGCTCACGGCTGACCCGGCTCTTGGTGCATCCGTGGCAAAAGGAGCTGCTCCAGCACTGATGATGGAAGAGCAGCACTTACCCGACGGCAGCAGGAGACAGCCAGGCTCAGGGGCCTCCGTTTGCACCCCACCTGCCCTTCAGCAAGTCCCAGCGAGGGATGAGCTGGTCCCGGGGAACTGTGGATGGGTTGTGTCCTCAGCAGGAGACACAAGGCTGTAGCAGACGCAGTGTTTGACCTCCGCTGCAACCCCTGACCAGCAGAAACCCACGTGTGCTGCTCGCCTTTCCCTGGGTTCATGCTACGGCAGGTTAATCCCTGCTGGGCGCTGAAGGGGAAGTGAAGGCAGCCCCGCTGTGGCAAGGGCCAGCCCAGCTTCAGAGAAGGGGCAGGAAAACTTTCAGAAAGCTGAAGATGGTGAGAGCTGAGCTGGCTCTGCACAAAGGTTCCTGCACCGCCTGCCCAGATCCCGGCAGAGGGGCAATGGCAAACCCGGTCCCACAGAACTCGGCGCTGAGCTCGGCGCTTCAGGCTGATGGCAGAAGAGAGGCAGGGGCCTCTTGCTGCAGGGTCCTCTGTACCACGCTTCCACGCACATCTGCTGGGATTTCTGCAATCCAGATGTTCGCACGGGGCTGTTCCTATCTATAACCCTCCTCACACCCAAAGGCCCATTGCAGGCAGATCCCTCCACCAGGCAGCAGCGCTAGGGCCCACACCAGCCCCTTCCAGCACAAAGCCCATGCTAATAGGAGACTGGAGACCCCAAAGGTCATGGAACTGAGGGCCAAAGAGATTTCCAACTGGCTGCACTTGTATTCGGGGCATCTCTGGCCTCTGTCGGTGACGGTGACCATCAGCCTGGGACCCATGGGACCATGGCTGGGTCCCAGCCCAGTTCCTGGCCATGGGCATTCCCCGTCTCTGCCTAAGGACAGGAGCGTGGTGGGATGCTGGTGTGGGGATACTGGTACGGTAAAAATGCAGCACCCGTCTTCTCTGTTTGATGTTCCCCTGCTGGGACTCATTCTGGTGGAACTATCCCGGTCTGAATAAACTGATTGGAATATCCTGACTGAATAAAAAAGGGCAAAAGCACCTTTTCACCCACAGATTTGGGTTCATGCTCAGGGTCAGCAGATATCCTTTTCTGGCTGAAACAGAAAACAATTCCCAGAGCCCTGCTCCTCTGTTCTCTTGCTCATAGCCATTGGGATTGGTGCTGTTCAGTTGCATTATATTTAAATTACCTGTCAAGCAATCGCAGTGCATGATCTTAAGCAATAGGACAGTGTCTGCCTGCCCCAGGGGTGCCCGTATCGGCCTGTCTGTGCTGACAGCACTAATGCTTTTTGCCCTGATGACTACACAGACACACAAACAGAGCAGCTGGGGCTTTTAGAGGCTGTGCTAAGGTTTATTAGCTTTATAACGGTCATGAAAATAATTGGATTGCAGACACGCGCCAGCAATTTGGTACAAAGGAGAAAAAAAACGAGGCCAGATGAGGTGTAAATCAGGAATAACTCCAGAGCTGCTGGTGCGGTTTGAGCAGAGCAAGGTGAGCTGGGGTGGCAGAGAGCAAAGAGTCCTGGCGATTAGGTGGCGATTGGGAAGGGTCCCGCAGTCTGTCCTGGGTGCAGTCTCACCTGCAGGAAGGGGATGATGCTGGAATGCCTGGGCTGGGTGCTGCACCCAGTCCCTGCCCCAGTCGCTTCACTCACACATCGCAGGTGTCACGCCACCGTTATGGGATGCTTCAATAAGTCCACGAGGTACTAAGGGCACTGCATGACAGCCATGGGCACTGGCAGTGCTTGCCCCACTGTCTGTCCTGCTCCCATAAGCCACGAGCCAGCTGCCAAGCTTAGGGCTGTGTGCCTCACCCAGTTAATGTGCCAGCTGGGACCCTCTCACCTTGCTCAACACCCATCCCCACCCTGCCCCAGGGCCAGCAATGACTACAGGTTCCTGTCTTGCACCAGTAACAGGGCTTTTCCCTCCAAAGCACTTCAAGGAGATCAGGATCACTCCCTTCTATTTTGCAGATAGGGAAACTGAGGCCCAGAGGAGCAATCTCAAGCAAGCAAGTGGCCAGAAGAGCCTGCAGACTCCGGGGGTTTGTCCCAGATACTGGCATAAGGGGGTTTTCCCAAGCCCATTCCCTACTGAGAGCCCTTCTGCCAAGCCTGCTCCAGGGGTGAACGGGGAGGGACGTTGGTTGTTGGTACGTGTTGATCCTGAGCAGGGGCTGGGCGATCAGGCAGGAGCTGGGGGCCACGGGTGGTCTGGGCAAGGAACAGCTAACTGGGAGCTTTCAACCTCAAAGCCACCGATCCTCTTCCCCCAGCTCCCTCCACGCACACGTGCTCTCCTCACCACTCCATCACAACAAAGCAGCCTCCGTTCCCCACTCCATCTCCAGCTCCTCCCCAAGCCCTGTCCCAGCCAGCACTGGGTTTATGAACGAGTCCCCTGCTCTGGTGGCAGCAAGCCCTGCCAGCCCCAGGGCCGCTCGCTCCAGGGGTGGAGGCACAGAGGGATGCTGCCGCCGTCAGGAATAGCAGTGGTAGGGAAGGCAGAGCTTTCGGGCACACAGCCCGTACCCCGCAGAGGGCATGGTGCTGTGCTCACCTCCTGGCCCCATGCCCACTTGCTGGGGACTATAACTCGTGGGCAACGTGAATGGAAATTGCTGCTTCTTGGCATTTGGTGTCCATGCAGCCCCACTCCAGCTCTGCTCCTTGCTGCTGCATCCAGGAGGCTTTGGCAAAGGAAAGGAGAGTGAGTAACAACCAGAGACGGGGCTCAGCTCAGGGATGAGGAAGGAGGTGGTCCCACCCAGCTGGGTTCTCGTTTGCCGTGGTGCCTGTTGCTATGCACCTCCGTCCTCTCCTGAACTTTATTTCTTAGAGTTGACATTAACAAACCTCCGTGATGAATCCAGAGGTACACAACCCTGATGAAGGCCTTGGGAGGTTGTCTGCTCTCTGTGTTGCAGCCTGATGCCAGGAGATCTTGGGGCTACATGGAAGAAACCTTCAGACACACCAGCAGAAGCACCGATCCTGCACCCAGCTGCCTGGGGCTGCCCAGACTGGCGGCACCTCAGCTTCCCAGGCAGGCACTGGGCTCTGCTTGCACTGAGCTTCTTGCAGATGATGGGAACAGTAGCAAAAAACAAGCCTCCTCATCAGCATGGGGCAGCAGCCTTAGATGAAGATAAGCCTCACTTTAGCTAGCTGGTGACCCACGCTCCTGGGCTATCTCCCTCGCCGCTGAGCTCTCCGGAGCCGTGATGACTTTTGTCTGTTTATCTGGCTGTATACAGACACACATGTAGATGTTGCTAACCCAAGACTGATGGACAATCCTTTTGCTAGGTAAGGTCTCTGCTGTTCTGCCTTGCTCCATCTTGCACAGCCTGAAGTTATCACCATAAGAAATTTCTCCCAGCAACTTTTCTTGGCCACCTTGATTCAGCACCTTCCCTCCTCACAGCTTATCTGCCTTGGTCTCTAGTTTGGTCCAGAGAAAGATCTGTGTTAAAGGAAAAACCTTTTCTAAAATTACGTATTTTTATTAATTATCTGGGATTGATTATCGTTTCATTATAAAGTATCCTCATTACTTTCTCCCTCATAAAATCACTTTAAAGTGGTTATTTCCACTCCAGGTTTTGGTGGGTTTCCTGATCAGGGGTTCACACTTAGGCTGTCACAGCTCTGTTACAATGCTAACATCACAAGTTATTTTAGGAAAGATTTATGTTCCAGCTAAAACCACGATAAATACATTTAAAACCAGCGATACAGACACTTTTATACAGCTATCTGATTTGATGAAATGTACAAATTCAGTCAGATTCACTCCAACAGTGGCTGTTTAATCTCTGATTTACAGGTTCAATTAATAGGCTGAAATAGCGGCTGGTTGGATTTTCAGAGCCAGCAGCCCGGCAGTGGGACAGTACCGGGCTTAGACACCAGTGTCTCCCAAAAACCTCTCCAGCCCACCGTGATGCTGCCTGCGCACACGGCATCCCACTGCGACATCGCACTCGTGACTGGTGCCCACGGGTGCAAGCAGTGCTGGCTTGTGGGTTTGCTCTGCGGGGTGAACCGTGGCAGTTCCTGCCCTACACGCACAACCCCAGCACGCCCTGCGCTCGCCTCTGCCAACAGTTCACTACATCTTGGTATTAACCCAAAGATTTGCACCCAGGCTGGACCCGAGCATTGTCTGGTGGGCTGCTCCTGGGCTGTGAGGGGGTGCTGAGGTCTAACCCACCCCCAGGAAGAGGTTGGCACTTAGCAGAGCCAGCCTTGAGCCACCTCTCTCAGTAAAGACATCACCAATCAGGCTGAGACCTGACTCCTTCGAATCTTTCTCTCCCAACCAGCAGAGGATCCCCCACCTGCATTTCTGCCCCCATCACCTGCAGGGTGGAACCATGAGGCTCACTGGCCAGAGGAGGAGTGGAAGCACAGAGAGACTAAAAGCAGGGTAACCTGTAAGAGGCTCTCCTTGGTGCTGGGGGTTTGCAAGCCCAAAAGCAGGGCCTGTCTCCCTCTCAACTTTACCAACTGTCAGCTTGCAAAAGACTGTCCAGCTTATTTTCCTTTTGTGCCAAGAGGGGACGAGGTCTACCCAGAGCCTGGAAAGTGCCACGGAAGAGGACAGATGCTGTATCTGCCTGCTGAGATCCCACGTGGCAGAAACCCTCGGCTGCTGCTGAGCCCTGAGGAACCCGGTGAGAGCTGCCAGAGCCAGCACGGCTGTCCAAGGGCAGCAGCCTGTGCTGAGGGGGGTGTAGGATGGGACCCCCAGCCTGCTGCACCGAACGGGGTGCAGTGCTCTCATGGCAGTCCATGCTGATCTCTCCATCACTGCCACACAAAAGCAGCAATTTGGTGAGCACGGCCATGGCTGTATCACCCGAGAGTATGTCTGTGCCACAGCGAGACCCAAGCAGCCCTTGAATCCCTGCAAGCACTGGACTTTCCTTCCTCCCTGGAAGCACCACCCAGCTGCTAATAAATGGGACCACCACAGCTAATAAAGCCATAACATGTCATCTCCTGGCTGAGGCTGAGCAATTCACACTTCTTTCAGGCTTTAAAGCTGAATGCACCCACATTTGGCCAGACTCCCCACCCCAGCCTGCAAGGCGAGCTAGAAAAAGGGGCAGTTCCCTGTGGTCCGGGGCCCCTCTTCCACCGGGCTGTCCCGGCCAGGCTGAACTCTGGCTTTCTCGGAGCCCTCAGGCTCTGGCATGGGTTTGGAGGTAGGAGGGCAATGGCACGGTGGCATGTCCGATGGGAAGCTGTTCCAAGGGCCTCAGCTGAATTTTCAGCTCTTGCCATCACCTTGAGTGAGGTTTTTAAAGGCTCCTTTTCGAGATTGCTTTTGGGTTTAGCAGGGGCGGTCCCTGGGATACGTCTGGCCTGGAGCTTGGAGTGATGAGTATCAGAGCTCCTGTGGATTTTGGATGGGTTTAGGCTGCTCAGATCTCCTGGAGCTGGGCCCAGCATTCTTCACGTGGTGCAACTCCAGAAATGGAAGCACTCCAAGAGAGCGGTTTCTTTCCCAAAATGGGGATTCTTCTTTCCTTTGGATGGAAAACACTACAGACAGGGGAAGTATTATCACATTGTACTGTGAAGCAGAACCATTTATTAACTGTAGGCACCAAATTTAACTCTTGGTATTTTTAATAGCAGTTCTGATACGAATAGGAGCATTTGGACCCTCTCCTTGCAATGTCAGGAATTTGTATCACAGAATTACGCCACTATGTGAGAAATAGCAACTGAAATCTGGAGAAAAAAAAAGAAGTGAAACCGGCCAGCCTAAATTCACGAGAAATTAATTCCAGGGGCATAGATCCTATGAAATGGCTCCTTATCTCGATTATATTTGCAACACGTTAACGCCTCCTACACATGCCACGTTATGCAAGGGTGGCTCCTCTCATGTGCTCTGGGGCTCCTGGAGCACCCACGCGCTGCTGCGGGGAGCCGCGGCGGTGGGGTGATCGCGTCCAAGGCACCGCTCTGCACAGAAAACGAGGAGGACAGGCTGAAGCGAGGTGCTGCTTATGGGTTTCTTGTTGCTGTCTCAAGCAGGAGGGTGGTGTTTATTTGGTAGGAGCAGGGAGGCAATGTGACGTGGTGGAATATTTATACCTGACTGCATTCGGCGTTAGGCACTGGGCGTGCAGCAGCCACCAACCATCAGAGACACACGTGGGTTTGTGTACGTTAGCTGTTCCAGGAGAAAATGTAGTTACATGCTCTTTAGATTGTGATCCAAATGTTCTTTTCATTGTACCAACCTTTCTACCACTCCTGGCTCCCTTAACCATGGCAAATTAGGACATAATGAAGTTTAAGTGATAGCAGCTATTGTTTTTCTGACTAATAATTTCCCAGAACTGCTGCAATCTTCTCCCATCCCAGGTGAAACTCAGTAATTAAGACTCACCTTTGAAAGCTCCCACTTAGGATGGGATCTGCTGGTTCTGCTTAATTTGCTCCCCTGTCTTGCATATAAAACTGTCAATAATTGCTGCAGTTCATTAAAGCGGAAAATAGCGAGCTTTCAAAGCAGTGAAATGTTTTAGTTTCAATACATTTGACAGTACATAACAGGTATGAGTGTTTCGAGCAGGTTATCCCAATGGAAATTGAGAGTGGACTGCTCCTCTTCTGAGCAAGCATCGCTTTGCTCTAGAGACAGCAGGTTCACGGGATGACACCGACTGGAATCCTGCACATCAGACAGGTCTCTCTCTGGCTGTGAAAAATCATAGATGAGCAATCTAAGTATCCAAATCATAACAAATTTAACAAATTAGCTGAGACTCAAAAATCATGGCAGGCTTTTAAAAATGGTATTTTGGGGTTTAAACTGGTTTTGTAACTGTGCTTTTGCTCCCTCCTCATTAGCAGAATGCACTTGTTTCATATTCAGAAGTGGTTTTGGTTTTTAATACGTATTTTTTTCCTAAAACATCAGTACTAGAAACTTGCTGCTGCCTTTAACAAAACAGAGATTCTTACCAAAAAAAAACCCAAACCATCAAGGAAAACAAAACAAGTGAACTTGGACATGTGGGACTGCTAATAAAATTGGACGAGTTGGCAATGCTGTGTTCTTCCTCCTGCAGAAGAGGTCAAAGACCTGAATATCAAGGTATAACAAACACCAAGATACGGATGTGTTCAATTACCAAATCTCCCTCACTTTCAAACTTCAAATGCATCACAAAATAAAACTGAGTATAAAAGAGAATCAGTTGAAGGAACACAACGTAGAGGGCTTTGCCTGAGCCTAAAAGCACGCTCGGCAGGAGGGCCACCAAGGACTCAGGGGTTTGGATGTAGAGGTTTTGCGTCGTGTGGGTCCTAGAGCTTCACTTTTGTCTTTGCCTGCAGCTTCTCAGGCTTGGGACAGCACAGCCTTGTTTTGGCCTGGGCACCATGACCCCATGGAGGTTGTGCTGGCTCCAATGCTCGGGAAAGGCAGGAATCCTGCTTCTGCCGCACAGGCTCTGTCTGATCTTTGGGGTCACCTTTGACAAAGCCTTTGTAGAGCCCCCAAGAGCCAGTGGTCCAGCTGCCGCATGAGGTGGGCAGGTCTGTGGAAGCTGTTGCCCTCCCAAACTGCTGCTCCAGCATCCGGAAAGAAGTGGCTCAGAAGTGGAGGCTGAAGCCACCC
>NW_010404071.1:0-1767 GCF_000710305.1 Buceros rhinoceros silvestris | reverse complement strand
CTGCGCCAGCATCCGGAAAGAGGTGGCTCAGAAGGGGGGGCTGAAGCCCCCCCCCAGGACCGTCCCAGCCGCAAGCCTGGTCTGGCAAGGGGATTCCCCATGTTTACAGATCTCTTCCAAGCGTAAGGGCAGGAACTCAGGCTGGAGCCAGGTGTAGGATCCTCTCCTGACACAGGACCCCAAAGCTGGGCAGGAAGAAGGCACCCACCTCCCTCTCCCAAAACAGGCACCCTGAGCCCTGCAAGAAGCCCTGAGGACCCCAGATAAACCAAACCTGGCAATCCACCGGGATCGAGAAATGGAGGGTTTCCTACAGGTTTTATATCCAGGACGATTTATGATTTAATTTAAACCTGTAGTTTGCAGCCGTTTCTTTTTGCAAGCAGTCACCTAGGCTGCATTAACCCGGAGCTGATGGACTACGGGCCCAGGGAGCCCTGGAGAGACACAGGGAGACGAGCACTCGGAGGTGAGGTGTGAACCCCCCATTTATCTTGATGAGGTGCGCACAGCCTTGCCAGGGAAGCAGGTCCACTTCACTCCAGTGTCTGCCGTTGAAAGGACTGGCTGTGCCGCAGCGCGTCCCGGGGGGGCCTTCCTCTTCTCTGGGGAGAGCTCCCCAGCAAACCTGCAAGGGGGTGAGGGAGGTGCAGACTCCTGGGGTGTGATGGTGCAGGTTCGGAGGGGGTCCTGTGCGATCAGATGGGGGTCTGATCGCCACAGAGGTGTCACTGTTTAATCAGCTTTTGAACAAGTTATCATCCCCTGCCTCTTGGGATCTAACAGTGGAGCAGGGGCTCCTTGCAGGCTCCCGACAGGAGACTGGAGCCAGAGCGTGGGGTGGGGAGTGATCCTAGGAAGACACTTCTGCCTGGCGCGGGTACGGCGGTCCCAGCTGCAGGTTTCCTTCATTGTACAAGTTGTGTATCCCACAGCAGCAGCACAAGGGTTTGCTTGTTAGCGGTGGATCCGGCACTGCTGCCCCGGGAGTGGTGGTGATTAGGACCCGAGCTGATGGAGCGGGCAGCTCCCTGTGCAGTGGGAGCTCTCCAGCCTGGCTGTCAGCAGGCTCCTGCACCTCTCCTGTGCCAGTTTGGGAGCTCTGTTTTGTAAACAAACGGGTGCTTGGCAGGGCCTGTGAAGACAGCAGCTGCTGGAAGAGGTAGTGATCCTTCCCACTGACAGGGCCACTGCAGCTGCGAGGGGGTGGGGTGGCTGCAGCACGTCCCTCTCTTGTGGCAGCGCAGCCACCTCAGCGAGGTGCTTGGGGAGACAGCTATGAAGATTTAAAGTGAAATTGCTGCTTCAAAGAAAGGGCTTTTAGGAATTTTTAATGCTGAAAGCTGGAGATGCCAGACTGCTCTCAGGCTGTCCTGCATCAAGGGACACAGCCTCTACACCCCCGGATGGCAGCAAGGAGGGGCTCAAACCCAGAGCAAAGCTCCCTTTCATCTAATTCTTGTGAGCTAGGGGCAACCACCTCTTCCAACAGCCTGAGACAGCCTTTTCATTATGTTTATATTTAAAAATCTAACAGTGACTAAAGCAGTTTGCATAATAAACAGCTCGAGAGCCAGAAATATTTGCCTGCTCTCAGTAAAAAAAGGAAGTCCTCAGATCCTCTTCTGAAGACTGTAAGAAAGTGGCAGAGTTTTCCCTTTGCACAGGATATAAATATGCAGAGCAAATAGGTGGCTGCTGTCACTGCTTACATTTTAATGTATCTCTTCAGATAGCCTGGCAGCGCCAGATTATTTTAGCATCAAA
>NW_010404070.1:0-5140 GCF_000710305.1 Buceros rhinoceros silvestris | reverse complement strand
TGCAGCACTGGAAAGCAGCAGCGACTCCAGCCGCCCTGGGCCTGTCTGGGTGCGAGTCGGCTCCCGCTTGCAGCGTCGGCACCAGAATCCTTGGAGCCGGCCCGGACACTGCCGAGGGACCAGCCCTGTGCCGTCACCGAGTGCCGGCCCTCTTGCCCCTTCACCAGCTCAATAAGATGGACTGGTACCCTCCGCATGGGCACATTCCACGCTCCTGTGTTGGCTTCCTCCTGCTGCTCCTCTCCCTTCCTCGAGGGGCTGCGTCAGGGGCTGTGCCCCACCAATGCCAGCCAGTCAGGACCGGGGCCTTCCCATGGCTCCCCAGCACCCACCAGCAGTGGTAGTCAGGAGCCATTGGAGCTGTCCCAGGGCTTCCCAGTGCTGGAGGGCAGCAGCTGCTCCGGCTCTGCTGGGCCCGACCGCAGGCGAAACCGCTCCCATCAAGAAGTAGCCCCAAGGAAGAGTATTGTTTTGGAAATATGTTAAGAGCACAGATAAATCTGTGTCACAGTAAGATATTCCATCCCAGAAAATCTGCTTTATAAAAAGCAACACCTAAGTCAAAAATCAAATCAGCTCATTTACATCAAAGATAAAATATATAACTCAGTATTTGTCATTTGAGACCTAAGGATTTTTCCAGTTGCATTAAACAGGAGTTTTTTCATAGGTAGTGTGAACAGAAAGGCAGCCTGAGCACACATTATGAGTTAACCATTATATGCTACCATGTTGGTGGTAGTTTTATTTATTTTATGGATAGTACTTTTATTTATTACTGAAAGAGTTTCCTCTACATCCTTAGCTCAGCACCTGAGTGCACTCCCCCATCCACACTGTCCGTAATAGGAAGGGATATATTCAGCAGATCTGAGGAATACCTAAACGCATGTGCACTTAGTCCTTATGCACATACTGTCTGGTGCTTAGCCACAACAGCTAAAATTTTTATTTATCTGTGTATAAAATGAAATATATGCTTTCTGTTTAATTTGCACAGGTATCATACAAGTAAGATGTAACTAGCAAAAACTATAGAATAAAGTGTCTTTGTATGAACACTTTTTTAAACTTTTTTATTTCTTGCAAGCTGAATTTAATTGAATATGGCTACTAAAAAGCAAGTCCTGCTGAGGCTACTAAAATCAGGTAATTTTTTGGTGTATCTGTAACATATTAATTACAGATTTTTATTTTGATTTTTTTTTATTGCATGGACTTATTGTTTCTCCCCTGCAATAAAACGGACAGTTAGTAGAGTTTTCTCTCTCCCTGTAAAAAACATTTTTACTGCTGGCACTCCAAAACCATTAACACAGCAGCATATTTCCTCTACTTTTATAGAAGACTGGAGACCTGAACAATCAGTATTACAATTTTATACTGCTTTTTGGTTTACCACTTGTGTGCTAACCTCATTAAGCCAGTAAATGTCAATTCATTCTTCAGGTAGAGTATACCTTTGTTCTTTATTCTTTAGGAAAATTTTTCACAGAGATGTTCAATTTTTATGTTCACAGTTCTTAAAGTTTTGAGATGCTACTTTTTACAAACTGTATAAGAAATGGTAGGAAACAGGAAAACCTCAGCCTTGCAGCATTTAGTTATGTTTTTCTGTGATGCTTTCTCACTCAAATAAATGAATGAATTCATTTCCATAATATCCTTGTGTGTTTAACACTCTCGTTTTCTTTTTTCTCTGTACCTGTACAGATGTTAGAAGCTTATCTTCTTGGCTTGGGAGAACAGGGGAAGTATTCATTTGCTGAGTTTTCAATTTCTACATAAAGCAGTTGGAGAGAAACCTGTATTTTAAAGTAAAGAAAATCTCAGGGAAATGTACCGTATTTAAATTGCAATGTATCAAAGCTGACAGTAAGCATGCTTCCTTCATTCTCCACCACCTCTTTGTTCTGCCCCGCCCCTGTCTTATATATCTTTCAGCTTTAATTATTTTTACTAGTTTCTATTTATGTTGTTCAAAATATGCTAGGTATTTTTTGGAGACAACCCTTGGCCTGACCAGCATCATGCAATAATAATTGTGTAGTGCCGGAATGCCATTTCTCCTTCTTTTATAGCCCTATTACTGTTCTATCTGAGCAGCTCTGAATTTGATGTGTTTCTCCTCATCTCCCCGTGCCCTAGGGAAGGACCACCATCCACATTGTACAAATGGGCAACCAAATATATCTATAATGTACAATGAATAGGTTTCTCAAACCAGTTTTTCTAGCCTCTAGTCTCTTTCAATTGTGGTCCAGTCAAAAAGAGTCTGACAGGCCAGGCCAGTGCCATCCATTCCACCTGCCTCAGCAGCAATACTGTTCTATCATCATCAGATAATTTTTAGAAGAGTCCTGGTGCCACCTGTCTAAAGGGCATGAGTGTTTATAAAAAAGTTGATTTGTGGTTGCTCTCTTAAATAATCACATTAAGCCATAAGCATCCAGCAGATGCTTAGACTGAGTAAGCTAAAGTCAGATTTTAGCTCCTACAGACAGTGTGTCTGTCCCCAGAAGTTAATGGACAGATTCTTCAAAGCAGTGGTGCCTAATTCCCACTGATTTAAAGGGGAATTAGGTAGGCATCTATCTATCTCCCTTGAAGGCTGAACATAAATGTCTTGGGTAGTCACTAGATGAGCAGTAGCAGGCAGATTTCAAAACTTGTCTTCCAAGACCGAGGTAAACTAAGAAGTCAATGAATGATCCCCATCTCAAGTCTGTAGGACACCCAAGCAAGGGTGATCTACTTTGTAGAGTTTCAATACTCAAACCCATCTGCATGAGCCACTTTGCTTTCTTTCCCTCTAGACAGTAACACATCTCATCACGCACTGCACAGCCACAAATCTGAGGCAGTAACAATCTTTAGAGCAGCTGCCTTTTAAGTTTCCCTTCCCTAAATATGTTCCACTGCATCCAGAATCTGAAAGCATTGCTTTTGATTATAAACACCTCCTACATCCCTGCTGAGCAGATTGCCATTCCCTCTCCCACACTAAATCTGCAAATACACCAGGGAAACTGCCAGTACACAGAGCTCCCCTCCCTCCTTTGTTGAGGAAACCCTTCCCTGAGGGTATGGTACAGATGCAGCATTCATGCAAAACTGCTCCTGCTGCCAATTAAAAATACTCAAGTCAGGAGAAATAGGAGTCTTCTTGGGGATTTTTCCTTATTTTCTGAAACCTTGGTAACCATACACAAATAAACAAGGTTGCAACCATTCCATCTGTGATAACTGAATATATAATAAGACTGAGCAAAAATATTTCTATCCAGAATTTTATGAAGAACATCTTGTATAACAATATAATGAAAGAAATTTGCCCTCTTTTCCATATCGTTTCCCTTTTACTTAATCGTGGGAAAAGAAAGGTGAAAAGGATGGAGAAAATAAATAAATTTTAAAAAGGCAATTTCCTGGGATTTTTTTTTCAAATATCATCACATTCATCATTAAAAATGTTGTCTTCCAAAAATACAGACCTGTGTGCTCACAGTCTTGTAAACTCACAGTTATCATGTACTTTCTCAATTGTCTGTTTGACGTTCAACTGGATTCATACTGCCAAGTCTCATAAAACCCATTTCCTCCTATGCACCAGCTTAGCTGGAGATGCCTTCCATATGCGTATGACACCAGTGTCTTCCATATGAATGTGAAAACAATCTTTTTTCTGCTCCCAGCTACGTCTCCCGGCCAGTGGTTTCAGCAGATTAATGTGACCCACTGACCAGATGTGTCTGTGGGGGGAGGTTACGGCATAAGGACAGGACTCTGGCATTGCTCTGCAGCCAAAACCATTTCATTCAGCGTGGGACCAGACACAAGGAGCTCAGCTGGACAACATAATGTCTCAGAGGGCTGTCACCTCTGAAATACAAACCTCTTCCCACAGCCTCTGCAGTGCATGCAGCTGATATTCTCGTATGAAACTGTAGCCCATCCTGCAGCCCAGCAATACAGTCCTTTCACAGGCAAGTGGATGATGTTCAGGGGGCAGCTCTAGAATAATATAAACCATCAGGTGAAATAAAATGAAAAGTGTCGATAATGTCTAGAAGTTGAACATAATACAAAGATGTAATCAGCAACTGGTACCAGCCCTCTGGACTTAAACAACTGCTGTCAGCTCTTGGAACCACCAGTTTCAGCCATTTTTTTCCATCTGTTGTAGGAATGTGCACTCACTCATATTGTGGCACCATGTCTCACACAGTAAAATTTCTTGCTTCTCTCCACTGCCTCTCTCTCTCTATATATTCTATTATACAGCATAATGACTTACTACATAGTGTAGTATAACACATGTAACTGGGTGTTGCAGGCAGAGGAGCTTTGACTCAGGGAATTTCAGTTAATGAAATTTACTGCCAATTTTTAAAACCAAGTTTTAATTACTGATTCAGGTATTGAGAAAAACAAGGAAACAAGCAATTAGGTAAACACTTGGGGAAACACCTTGCCTCCCCCTTCTCCAAGCTCAACTTCAGTCCAATGTCTTTCTTCCCATCTTTCTAGTCTCACCTCTCTTTGTTTTGCTAAACCCTTCAGTGCTGTGTTGGGCGGTGCAGGAGGACAGGTTCAGTGCATAGAGGTGTATTTTGTGTATTTCTGTTGCCCCTTGCTTCTCACTGTTTTTCCTCCACTGCTTCCTGCTTGTTACTGTTCCTCTGCCTTGGTGTGGGACCCTTCATGGGCCTCCATCCCTTCACGAGTGTTTCTGCCCCAGTGTGGGGGTGTGTATCTCCAGCTGTGATCCCAGCAATGCCCCCTTCCACACAGCTCCTCCACTTCTCTCTTTTCTCCAGGTAGGTCTATTCATGTTTTAATTCATGTGTCCCTTTTCTGTGTCCTTCTGTGTGTCTTCTCACACATTTCCATTTACATTTCCTCACACGTGTGTCCTCCCACGCCCAGCAGCACACCCTGGCCTTCAAAAGCACTGAGCAGAGGCCCATGTGCTGCTCTGATTGTTGGAGGCTCTGTATGGTGGTTCAGAGCTGTCTGGAACTAGCAGCGACTGGCATGGGCTGGTTCATGGCCTCCTCCCACATAGGGCATCCTGCTACCTAACCCTGCTGATGATGCCAAATAAACAGTGTTATGTGACTGTCCCGGTTTGGGCTAA
>NW_010404069.1:30786-37004 GCF_000710305.1 Buceros rhinoceros silvestris | reverse complement strand
CTGATGGGTCTTTCACTATATGCAAAGGCCAAACCCATAGAAATATTGACCAGATAAAGCATCTCATGTAAGATGAACAGAAAATGTCTAGTTCACAAATTCCACTGTACACTGAGGAACCAGGGAACTTACCAAGCAACCCCAGCTGCACAGTAACTGAGTAGAAGTTCTGAGGATTTATATCTTGGACTCAGTTATGACCTAAGACTTCTCTGGAGACAGCATTTCACTTCTACGGTCCCAGTTCCTCAGCTTTTCCCCAAGGACAATTGTTCCTCCCTGAATTGCTATAATGAAACGGCAAACACAAAGAATGCAAGGCACTCGCATGCCTCCGCTGCCATAGGCTGTAAGGTGTGAGGGCTCCGAGAGCATTACGAACCTTCATAAAATAGGTCTGCATAATAATAAAATAAACTAGTAAAACATCAAGAGAGGGCTCCGGGTGCAAGATCTGAGACACTGACTAACCCAAGATCAGCGCCATTTAATATGAAAAAACGATTCAGTTCTGGAAATTCATAGTTTGACAGAGTCAAACACTAGGTAACTCACAGCAACTCATAATCATGCAAAAAAACCCTTACACTGCTGCTTTGAGCTTTTGAGCTGTAGTTATTGCACATGTGCTGGACACAATCCTAGGAAGGACTGAACACCTTTAGCTTGCACTGTCTTCAGATGAACGATTAAATTACATTCTGTTACGATATTTCATGTACTGGCACATAATTAAAAATCTATCATAATTCAGTATCATAATACAGAAGAATAAGTGCACTTACAGTCGTATACTTGGTATTGTCAGAGCTTGGTAGAGTGATTATGCTATAAAATCAGCTTTCCATTAAAGGATGTTCCTGAAATTTCTTTAAAGACAGCTGTAAGGACTACAAGCTGGCACCTGCTAGGGACCATGTTGAAATAGATTCTTTTGCTGAACATTTTCTTGCGATGCCCAAATATTCCCACTTAAAGAAGCCAGAATCTGTTTTAAACTGGTAGAACACAGTTGATTATTTCCAGCCCCTGCAGATACAAAGAGCCCTTCTGATTATACCATGAATGAAAGCATGTTCCCAATTCAAATAGGGGAAGTGACTCTGCACCTGGATATGGAGCTGTCTCTCCTCAGAAGCACTCTCTTCTGTTTCTCCAGCAGTCCTTCTGACAGCTCTTGCTTGGTAGTCCTGTGCAGTGATACAGGAAGGAAGAAAAAAAAATTTATTAGACCTTTAGGAACCAAGGAGTCATCAGGACTATTGCTTTCAGTTTGCCTGCCATGATGAAAAAAAAAGCACTTTCTTCAGTAAAAATAAAGTAAAAATAGGGTTAAAGGACCATCACTCTGGTTGCAAAATCAAGTTCTCAAACATTAAGAATCACCAGAATTAAGACTGCTTGTGTGACACTAAAGTAGTTCCCTTATGTTTTCAAGTACAGTCTTTAATTATATAACACAAAGGGGTTTGCACAAGTTCCACACTTTCCTCAACACAGGAATGGCCAATACCCACTTAATACCTTGCTATATCATCGTTGTTCAGGGTGCAAAGAAGAAGGAAGAAACAACTGTGTGAGGCACCAAAATGTCTCTAGCCTTGCGTGCTGCTACGGAGAACTGAGAGCAGGCTGGTGGGGAAGAAGAGCACAGCCCGCGCTCCCCTGGCAGCAGCCAGCCACTGCATAAGCTGTGGTTTCGACTGGATACCACTATGGATTTCCAGGAGAAGAGAAGTTTCTGCTGTTTCTGGCAACTCACAGGAACTCACTTCTTCACTTCTGCATGCCTCAGAGGTCAGCTGGTCCTTCTCTTACCTTCTTACCCCTCCCGTATCCCATCTCAACCTGCAGCCTCCTGAAGATAATGTTGCTGCCCACTGTCTCCCATGTTTGTCCTGACCATCATACATCAGCCACACAAACCAAGAGAGATCAGGGGTATGTAAATGTGAAGTACCTAGTCAAAACCTGAAAAGGAAGCAGCAAGTGGCAGAATGCCTTCAGCTCTGAGAGTACATACCCTTACTCTGTTCAACGCAAAGTCTTAATTAAAACTTTGGAAATAACAAGCATTCAGGTTTAACATGAATGACCTCTCTGGAGGGAGATGAACTGGTCAGAATAAGGTTCTGTTCTTGTGTGACGTGAATACAGGGAGTGGAGTTTCTTTATCATCTGGCCAAAGAAGGAAGTCTCAGTGCCTGTTCTCTCACAGAAAATGTCTTCTGTGAGCATCTCATGAGGGTCAAGGTCATGCATTCGTGTTGCCATCCTCCAGGTTTGTATTGTGGAGATGTCTCGCTTAGTTTGTTTATGCAATATGATTGTTTACAACATCAAAATGAAAACCTTAAAAAAATACTTCAATTGCAAGCATCATCAAGCTCCAACTTCTCTGAAGGCCTGTTATTGCCACAGGGAGAATTGCTGTTAGTGCAGCAGAGACCTCACTGACTTCAGCTGAATTCAGCCTCAACATGAGATAGGGGAGCAAATCTCTCTCTGCAGAGAAAGTGACAGTAAACATAAAAGGGAAAGTGAAAGAAACTGTGAAAGAGAAAACATGAAAAGAGAGAAACACAATCAGATTGAGCTTAGTCATTACGGGGTGGTCAGAGCTGCTACTTGTCTATTTGCAAAACACTGAATCTCTTGTCTCAGTCTTCAGCGATGATCTGAAACGAGTAACGGTGAAAGCACACATCACGACCCCAGGGAGTGTGGGATGTGCTAGCACAGATAGATCCCAAGTCTGGTAGCTGATTTCCTATTGCGCTTTTCTTTTATCACAAGGAAAGGAAAAGTAAGGACTTAGCACAAGCAGTTTCTTCATTACCTGTCTCCTTCATGTACGACTACACCAGGAAGCAGCTGTCACGTTTTTACTTGTGATCCTACAGTAGTTTTTCGCCACAGGCTTTTTATGTCTAAGATGTCAAAGTGGCTCCACACTGTTCACAAAGGGAGGAGATGCAGTGCTGAGCTCTCTGTAAACAGCTACCAGGTCCCTCTGCTCTTCCTACCTTAGACTTCAGAAGGTGAGGCAGATCTGCAAAGAACGGAGCTCTGGGCTAAACTGACTGCAAAAACATCTTCTTGACACTTGACTGGATTTTTAAAGCTTAGCCTTTCGCTAATTCAGGAACACAAGTAACTAATTGTACTGTGTCTAGCTCAGATTACAGCTGAGGATGGATCTTGTGGGCAACTGGGAAAGAATACTGCCTTTGCTTTTATTGTGGGAAGCATTCCCTAAGCGTAATGCCATTGGAGATGCTGAAGGGGATTGCATCTGGTTAGGGAGGAAATTACAACCATAAAAATTAGCAACAAATTAGCACTGTCTCATCTTGAGCCAGGCAAGACCATCACATTCCTTTTACCAGCTGCCCTCTGGTGGAAGAAGGTTCTGCAGAACAGCCCCAGGAAGGGAAACTGACAGTGTGCACAAGCCAGGTGAGGGCCACCAGTGGCTTCCACACTTCTCCTTCACTTCCCTGGGAAGTGGTTACGGATGGGCCATTTGTGAGTTAAGCCAGAAGGGACCAAATTAGGAGGAACAAGCCCTGAGCAGATGGGCTGATGGCTGACACTCCTTTAGCACAGCACAGCTCTTTATATGGTCACCTGGTTTCTGACAAGTGGGCAGACAGCGCTTGCTGTATTTATGGCCAAGACTTTTGAAACTCTGAGCAGGATCATGTTTACAAAACTTTAAAGTAAGGTCTCCATGTTCATCACAAAAGGGCTCTCTTGTTGTGGAGGAATGGTCTTGAGGTGCTCAGAGGGGAGCTGTCACCTCAGTGTCCCATCATGGTGCCAGAGGTGCTGTGCTCCTGGAGAAATTGCTGGGGCTGAGACCTGGACCAGGTTTTGGTGTCTGTGGCCCCATGGGCCATGCCTGGCTTTGCAGTAGCAGGGGAAGAGGCTTCGGCCAGAGTTTTACCCGGGGAATGAGATTTTTGTCTGTCAAAATGATCCCACATCAAGCCTTCCTCCTGGTTAGCCAAGCCACAGGTTGTTGGAGGAATATTGTATGCCTTCCACCCAATGTGGACCTCAGAAATGGGGAGTTATGTTGTACGTGTTTACCAGTGGACAGAAGGACTACCAGAATAAAGAGGCAGGTGAGCGTTTGGTTGGGGAGAAGAAGGGCATGGGTTGCACTGGTGTCACCAGTCAGCAGCAGCACCACAACTCCTGTCCTATGTCCTGGTGGTGCCACGGCCCCATATGCCACCCCAAAGCCCTGAACTGTTCTGGGAACTGGTGTTCTCCACCCATTTATATATATACACCAAAAAGGCATAAAAGTAGCACTACATCTCCTCCCTTTACGAATGCAGTGGAGCCACTTTAGTGTCTAGACATAAAAAGCATATGGTGAAAAACTACTGTAGGATCCCAAGTGAAAAAGTGACACAGTCCCCATGTGTTCCCACAACTGGACGGGCAGAACCACATGAAGCCGAGAGGTCAGGGAGCGCTTGGGGAGTGGGAAAGGGAGTGCAAGATGTGGGTTGCAGTCACCGCCGTGTTCTTGGCCACTCTCCAGTCTCTTCCCACCACAGGCATTCATGTGCATGATTAGTGTTTGTGCAGTCTTTGAATGCTGGCCAGATAATGAGTTTGAAACTCTGCACTGAAACATAAACTCTCCCTTGACTCCCCCAATCACACACACACATACCCCCGGGCTACCTGATTGCCCTTCCTGCCCAGACAGCTAATAACACTCTCCCAGAGCTGATTCCCATTGGAAGAAACCGCTTTGTGCCACACGTGTTCAGGATCAGCAGGGACACTCTCTGCACTTGGCCTAATTAGCTATAACAGAAGCGGGGAGCAAAATCCAAACCATGTGCTTGGGCCCTCCTCTGAATTTAATACGAGCAGTTTCAGACTGACCTGCTGGCCCCTCCACCCTAAAGCATTGGTGCTTAACTGCCCCTGGGCTTTTAACAGTCCCCTGGGCCCCTCCCCCGCCCCTCCCCCAACACATGAAGCCTGGCTGGGGGTGTGGATGGGGCGTTGGTTTTTTCCCCTGTGGTTTTACAGGGCTGCCTTTCTTCGCGCCCCTGCATTTGGAAGTACTGGGCTTCCCTGGGGCTGTGAGTGCCTTGGAAGTTTCAGTGAGATCTTCTGGACAGAGAAGAGAATCCTGTTTGACATCACAGACCCCAACGATGACTTTCAGAGGCATTTCTTCAGGATTTGAGTTGTCCTGGAATACTTTTCACAAAGAATGGATTTCTAGCACATTACTTGCACAAAGGATTTGGTAAATCTCTCGAGATTCAAAATACATATGGAAGTTTACCAGCAAGGGAGTAAATCCTATACTTGTCTGCCATGCCTTCAACCTGACTAGAGGTGGGATGAGGATGCTCAGATTTGGTTCTTTCAGGAGCTTTACAACTACACTATGAAATGCCAAAGGCACTTAATGGTTGGCATTATTTCAGTTTTTCAGGTTGGTATTATATGCAAATGTTTCAAGTAAGGTGTCCCCAGGCATTGACACAACCTACACGCATAATTCGGTAACATACCAACAAAATTCCCTGCTACATAAAGCCTTTAGACCACAAACATGGCAAGAGTACTGAGAAAGGAAAGAGTATTTTTCACCACACGTTTTCAGCAGAACCAAAGGCCATGACTCAGTTTCCCTTCAGTCCTTGGGAGCACAAAGAAGCCTGGCTTGCTGCCTGAGCAATGAAACGGACTGAAGTCCCACACTCCCAGCACCACCACAATAAGCCCTTCATTAGCTGGCACTTCCCGTCAGACTGTTAAAGAGGACACAGGTTTACCAAACAGCTAATCCTTGATAATGAAAGGTTTCCAACAAAGGCGTCTTTCCAGGGAGTCTGGGCACATGCACATTAGCAAGAAGTGAATAGACAAAGTGGTTCAGGAAAGGAGCCAAAGAGTAGCTCATGCATTGAAACACAAAGACCTGCAGTCTTTAGGGAGCTAAAGAAAAAATACAGTAGTGTTTTGAGTTGTTTCTTGTCATTATAGTTACTTTCTTCTTCACGTTCTTTCATATTGTTTCATGAATAGTCTTCAAACTATAAAATATATACACATTTGTCTCTTCAATTTCACTTGCAAATAAATACAAATCAGTCTCTGCGCTGCCTCCCCCCGTTCTCCATGGGAGTCAGAGGTTTCCTCTGCTGTGAGCCTCTTCAGGGCACATGCCACTT
>NW_010404069.1:23668-30678 GCF_000710305.1 Buceros rhinoceros silvestris | reverse complement strand
CCTACCATCAGTCCCTAAGCAACTGCAACACCATTGACTGCTACCCCTGCATTTCCTCAGGGTTTTGTTTTTATTTTGGTATTTAACCAGCCGACAGTTGGATCATTTCCTTTTGGGGTCTATTTTAAGAAGGCTTTGTTTAATCAGACGCAATTAAGCATTTAAGATCCAGGATAAGCATTTTTCCTTTAGAGCTGCATATTATTTGGATTTGGGTAAAGAATGTCAGGATTAACATCAAAACATGAAATGTAATGGTTATAGAAACAGCTTTTCTTTTCGAAAGAAGGACATGGCAAAATGAATTCAGAGGTGGCTGAAGAGCCTATTCATAAGGACAGAGAAGCTGTAGGGTGGACAGATTGTCGTATGGAAGCTCAAGGTGTATGTGACTCTGAATGCACAGTGGAGCTCTGGGAGGGACCGTGCCACCCTTGTTCACCTTCTGGGAGGACCTGTCCCTCAGTCTCATGTGTATGGTAGGGCAGAGAAAGAGAGCCTGTTGGGAGGAAGATAACTGGAGTAACCCAGCCCTGAAAACCTTTGAGACAGAACTAGGCTGACATCTGATGGGTGAAGTTCACCCATCAGTTCGGAGGATGATTACCCAGCTGCTCATGCTGGTCTGTAGGTAGAAAACTCCACTTCCTACAACAGTCTCTTTGAAGAAGGAGCTTTTATGTCAACACCCATTTGGGTCTAATCAGTTTATAACCCAACAAGATTAGCCAGATCATGAATTCAGCTCAGAAAGTCACCAGAGCAGTTCCTTCTGCAATGAGCTGCTCGGTGCCAGCAGCCACCAGAGGGCAAGCGCCCCTCACTCCAGCCCCAGCACCCGGGAGCCCTCTCCTGACACTGCTTCAAGCTTCCCATTTTGTTCATACAACTGAGAAAGGACATTTTAGGACTGAGCTGGGGGTAAGGCAGTGTTGCCTGGGGTGGGGAGAGAAAGATGAACCAAACATCAGGAGTCCCTCCAAATCAGGCTCTTGGAATGACCCTATTTCAACCCACGTAGTCCATCATATTTCTAAAAAGACATCATTGGGAGACAAAGGTTGCAAACCTTCTCATTTTTTATTTTTCTAAACTAAGCTGCTAAGACTTGTAGTGAAAGGGTAACAACAGGATCCGCTTGAGGTTCTAGGTACCAAAGGTCTGCAATTTCTGTATAAAGGTCTGCAATTTCTGTATAATGCAAAAGAGGTTTTTGTGCTGAGCCACCAACCATAACATGGTGATGGTGGTGACATGAGGCTTTGCCAGGAATCACAGCTACTTTGCCAAGAAAGCTTCAGCTTGTGAGGTAAGGTCACTCATGGCACTCTGCTTTTGTGGCAGTCTGTTGACCTCGAGGCTGAATCTAAACCATCATCTTGCTGAATATTTCCTAGCATGCCTGTGGGTATAGAGGCAGAGCCCTCCAGCTTGCTGCTCTATCCCCACAGCGAGGAGACTGTCATCTCTTGTCAACAGAGAACAGCCAAGACACTGCACCACAACAGCACCCAACCTGACGCTTTGGAGGTGCTTAACAAGAGCGCTGCAGCTGGTTCATACCGTGTCCACCACTGGCAGTTAGGGCTGACCTTAACACCAACCACAAGGTCATGCCTGCTTTCCCTCTAGCCTGCCCATCTTTTTCCCAGAGCCTTCTGGACATCTCAGGTGAGTCTCATAAACTCAGCAGCTGAACCCTCTCCTTGTGGCCTCTTTCTGCAAAGTGCTTGAAACATGCTGGAAACCAGTCAGTACATTTCAGCTCAACATCCCACCCTGTCCCTTCACTCCCACCCACAGATACAAACGATCAGACTGCAAACAAATACCTGGAATGTCTCTACTTCATGACAAAGAGATGTACAAATTTATATTACTACGTTGACTAAATAATTAACTAATAATTAATATACCAGAAATTAAATCAGATAGTTCAGGCTGGATGAGAACAACCCACAGTCCAACCAATCTTGCCTTAAAACTCGGCTCTCAATTATTCTACCAGACTCTCTACTTAGGAAAAGAAAAAAGCACATAAACCACTTTGAAGATCTAGGAACTATGGGCAAAGAATGTAAAACAAGGCTTACCATCAGAGCAGTGTGATTTCTGTAGCCTTTAAAGCTATGTGAAGTTGAACATTTGGCATTTGGGGGTCCTCTCCTTCCTGTTTATTTATCACAATAAACTAATTGAACCAAAGAAATTATACTATTTTCTCTTTTGGACTAAATGAATGGATAATCCTCATTTGCATTTGGCAGGCCAGCACAGACCATTCTCCGGTCTTGACAGATATTGCTTATAATGGTCTCTTTTTTGTTCAGCTCCACTGTTCAAATGTTGAAAGAGTCTTTACACATTATACTCTATTACTAAAAGACAAAAGCTAAACTGTAACTGATGTTCTGCATCTAGGCAGCATCTCTGTGCTCTGCTAAACAACAGCTTGTTCCCCAAGAGGCACAACTGATGAACCCTAGTTTTCCACAGATTTTTGTCCCCTAATATACCCTCTACTCACCACATCAGCTCTGTTCCCATCCATGTTCCTCACACATTGCCAATACTGAAATGCTGACTGGCCAGATAGGGCTTGTCTATAAGCGCACACACTGGAAGAGTTCCCTCGGTAAGAGCGCTAATTTGGGTGTTCCTCTTCTACTCAACTGCCAGTGCTCACGAAACTTGCAGGAAGCTTCGATACCTCTACCTCTCTTTTAAATTTGGTTAAAAATTGTCAGTAGTTTCAAAAGGTACATGCAGGGAGACAGACAGACCAAGATCTCGCATGTGCCTCATTCTCTTAGGAGTTAAAACCTTAAAGAGTGACTTTTTAGTGAGTTCTTCAGGACTGCAAAAGAGGGTCCTTTGCCATTTCAGAAGTTAAGAGTGTTCACTCCAATACTGGGTACAATTGTGTTCCCTCACTGCCCATTTGGGGACAGTCAGGACTCCCAATGACGCACTCCTTTCACAAGTGTGATGACAGCAGAGCTTAAGTTCCCACAGGTCAGTATACACGTAAGGACAGAAACACATCCATCGCCTCCAGGGATGCAGATTTTGATAAAGAGTATTCCAAACCCACGCAGAAAAAGAAATCCCACTAAACCGTCAAGGAGTGTCAAGAAATGACTGGGAAGTTTGAAAGAGCAGACAGTAACGTATAGCGATCTGTGAAGTGTGTGCGCTGTGCTTAGTATGTGAGTTAGAAAGGCGGGGCAGTGGCCATTTCAACACATGATACCTTAACCGAGGTGTTGGAGGGGGAGAGCACTGGGTTCTTAGGGATTCTCTGTCAAGTGATTGAGGAAGTTAGCTTTATACACCTTCACAGATCTGCTGCAGTGTCTGCTGCAATACTACAGTCTGCATTTGTTACACAGACACGCTGCAGACATCAGCACGTAAGGAATAAACAGAAACAAGGCAGAAGAAGCATGAGTATGCTCCCCAGCTACAGGCTTATTGCAGCAGAATCTTCCTGGTCGATGCTGCAAAGCGGTGACATCAATTGTTCTAATGAAATCTCTCTACAATGAAATAGGTCTAGGACTTCTGAATCACTTCCTCTCTTCCGAATGTTTTCATCTGGATGCTGATGATTAAGCCTGGTTTCCTGATAGATCTCACGCCGTACAGTGCACCCAAAGTGTTCACTGGACCGTAAATCTGTGTCAGGAAAGCAGATTCCCTGTTCTCTTTACAACATAGTATGAATAATGACACAGACGGTAGCTGCAGCGTACTTGCTACAAACAAACAAATACTGTAAGAGATGTATGCTTTAGCACTTCATCTTCCAGGGCCTGAGCTCAGTTTCTCCTTACTGTTTGAAGAACCTCCCATACTGTCACATACTTGCTGTGTACAGTCCAAAGTCTCAGAAAATGTTTCTCCAAGAAAATCTGGTGAAAATAACAATTGAATAGCTCCATGTATTTGCCAACATAGTATGAATAATGACACAGACGGTAGCTGCAGCGTACTTGCTACAAACAAACAAATACTGTAAGAGATGTATGCTTTAGCACTTCATCTTCCAGGGCCTGAGCTCAGTTTCTCCTTACTGTTTGAAGAACCTCCCATACTGTCACATACTTGCTGTGTACAGTCCAAAGTCTCAGAAAATGTTTCTCCAAGAAAATCTGGTGAAATTAACAATTGAATAGCTCCATGTACTTGACTTCAGAAGCAGTATACCCTGCAGAATATGCATCTTAACTATGATCCTGAATCTGCATTGAGAGTCCCCAGTGGGAACTAAGAGTGGCTTTGAAATTATTCATTAGTTTCAACCAACCAAGAAATCTCCAATATTCCATTCCTCACTGTTTCCCCTTCCCTGAACGCAAACCATAGACCAATTTTAGTTTTATTTTAGAGGGAGTCTGACCCACTGACTCAAGGTTATCAGCTTCAGCATGTAGAAACTGTAGGATCCCTGTACAGTGCAGATATACTCCTCAGCAGCCTGGCTTGCAATGGACCCTGCTCCCTGAATCCAAAGCTAGTGGACTAATTCCTATTTGAAATCATACTGCATCAGGTAAAGCACCTGATGGGAGCACAAATTCCCCAGGGGCCTGTTCATTTTGTCACCTAAAAGAAGACAGGAACTGAGGTCAGGGAAGGAGAAATAGAAGAGTTTGGACTCCCAAACTAGCACAGCATTGCAGGGATAAGGGATGTCTTTAAGCCATGTACTCTGCCTTCACTGAGGGACACCAAGATGGAAAGACAAACAAGTTGGGCACTGTTGAACAACTGAGTTTTACTACAAACTGTAGTGAGAAAAGCACCACCAGAAGCAGGAATCTACCATGAAGTATCTTTATGAGCATCTCGGTGCTCTTTCTCTAGCACCTAGCACAGCCACAAACGGAGACATCAACACTAATGTCAAACAGAGACACTGAAGTGCACTTTACGGCCACGCTAAGCTAGGAGGAGCGAGGCCAGGTGTGTCCTGAACAGGAGTTACTGTTTGCATAACCTGCAACAAGGTGCAACATTTCACAAATGACTGAAGAAAGCCAGAGCAACAACATGTAAAGGAAGTAGCTCTATGCTCCCCCTCAGGCCAACTCCTTGTCCGCACTGACTGTGAGCCCAGGGGTTTACAAGCCAGTTTCTACAGGAAGTGATGCTCTGCACTAGGCAGGCAAAGAAAACACTGCACAGAAACAGTTACAACAACAAAAAGAGAGGCTACAGTGCTGCAAGCTCAAATGTCATGCTGTGAACAGGGGCTTACTTGTTGAATACATCTGCCTTACACCTACTACTCTGATCGAATGCCAAGGAAATGGCTGGGTTTGAGCCAATCCTACTCATAGGAAATAATATTGTGCATTGCGTTCAATCTTGGGGATTCATTCATTCCTAAAATAAAGAAGGATAGACATTATGTGAGTGGGTTATCTGCATTCAGTTCCTTGCTCTGTCTCAGACTTTGTGAATGACCTTGAGCAAATAATTCACTGCGTCCATCCCTCAGTGTCCTTTTGCTACACCACAAAAAATACTGGGTGACTGAATTCATGGGGAAGGCACTCAGATGCCATGGTGATAGGTTCTACACACAGACAAAAAAGTTCTGTATGAGCAAACCCCACAACAACAGGCACATGTAAAGGAAAAGATAAAGCTCCCGACTCTAATAAAGCATGTGTTCTCCTGAAAGGTCTCCTCCTCCAAGCTCTATTGGTTTTTGTTCTTTACTACAAAAAATCTTCAGCATTTACAAATTACAAACTCTTTTTTTAGCATTCTCTCTGTCTTCTTTGCAAAGGACATAGTCATCTTCAAAGCCCTTCTTTCCATTAGAAGTTAACAGGGTTTATCAGAAAGCTGATGGTGAATTTACTGCGTACCAATGCCATGTTTAAATCAAGTTTGGCCAATGACGCAAACTCCTTCTCTTGACTGTGGAGCCAGTATACAAAAAGTATAATTGTTGAATGCACAACGGCACCTGTCACGTGGTAACAAACACCTATCACCAGTGTACTGTTACTGCAACGGCCTTTGACGCACCAGGATGAAAGCAAGTTCTATCTGCAGAGAAATGAATCCAGATCTTCTGTCTTTGCTTTCGGAGCTTGCACTGACAGCAAACAGAGAATAACCAACATTACGCTTCATCGATTCAGGAGAAAATACTTGGCACAACTCCACATGGAAGGCAACAGAGATCTGTAGCACCTTTGTAATCAAAGCAGGTAACAAACACAGGAGACAGATTACTTAGCAGGTCTTTTTACTGCTACTTAATCAAAAAAAAACACCTCAGAAGACAGTATTTGACGATGCAGGGTAAGAGCTCACCTCTATCTAATAGAAATATATTTCATTTGCAATGTGGACTGCTGACTTCTGCACAAACAGAAGGTCCTCTGCCCTGCAGCCCAGGGGCAAGGATTACTGAAAATACTCTCTGGACGGTCATTTTAAAGACGAGTACAGCAGTGTTTGAACTGCCACACCTCCCATCCAAGTCTGGGTGCTGGAGTTCTGTGACTTCCAGACAGTAGTGTATTCTGCTTTTTTATGGAGTCCTCTGATAAAATGAGGTCAAATGGGTTCAGTGACCACAGCTCTCTCCAATATGAACAGACTCACTAGTTCAGATCCACATCAAAGCAGTCTGAAAAGTCTGCAGACCATTAGCCACACAACAATGTACAGTTGCTCTGAGAACCTGTATAGCCCAAAATACCAGCCATTACTTCACAGCTACGTTCCTTAAGAGAGTTATTTTCAAAAATGCAAGAATAACATAGTCACCAAAAGTCTTGTTGATCTTTCAAATTAATTCCCAAGGATGTTTAATTTGCTCTACTGCAAATACAAGAACTCATGCTCTGCTCCCACCACTTGCGGAGGCCAGTCCTGCAGTTACTTCGACTGCATGAACACAGTGACACGAGATTTTACAAAAAGTCTTTACATGGTTAATCTCTGCGTATCTCCTTCCATGTTTGCTGCCAAGACAGAAACAC